>NW_026099576.1:12063139-12083848 GCF_025091365.1 Daktulosphaira vitifoliae | reverse complement strand
TTATATTATATATGCTTGTTCAAGTTATAAAACGTATCCCAATTTCATGCTAAAAATACCGTTTAATATTTTTAATGTCTACTATGTTAAATTTATATTTGAAAATCCTTGTATAAGGGTTAATATTTTTCTTTAAATAGACATATTAATATGAGATAAACAGTAAACATATAGTCTCATAGATAGCGCGACTCGTGATCTTCTCTTAATTGTAAAAACTTCTCTATTAATTTAATTCGAATATGACCGCTAGAGGGTGTTCCGTAATACTTGATCTGTTTTAGTTTAAAAGTAGCAAAAGGATTTGATAAAATATAACATTTTCAACTATCTGTACACCGTGTTGTTAACATCAATATTATTGTAAATTAATTATACTTTTTTCGATTTAATTATAAAAAAAAATTTTATTTCAGTCGAAATTTTTTCTCTTCAGTAACTTTTTACATTTTTATTTTTAATTATTATTATTGAATTAACTATAGTCACTTCAATAGACAAAGTCTATGGTTTCTGTCTATTTTAATAGTTAAATTCTATGGAAAGTAAATATAAGTAAAGGAGCTTATGTCTCTCATATTTCATTCTAACAAAAAGTGTCTTACCTTTTAAAAATAAAAATAAAAGAAATATTATTACGCCTCATTATGTTGTTACATTAAACAATTTAAAAAAAAGTATTTGTAATTATTATTTTTATTGTTGAATGATAAGCTCATTTATTTAATGTTATTCAATTCAATAAAAAAACTGCCAGAGTTATCACTGAACGTAATCATAAATTAACATTAAACATTTTTCGTTTTATAGTTAAAATATTATTTCATTAGTTCCAATTTTTTTTATTACTCTATTTATTTTTAACGTCCTCTCGTAATATAAAGTACAGGAAACCTGTATAACCCAGCGCAATTAAATCACACCCCTGTGTCTGTATACTTTCTGACTGAGCTAAGTAGGCCGCTTTTCTATAGACCAATACTAAAAATTAGTAACAATAGAATAGAATTTTTTACTTCTTTAACGTAAAGACAATCAACTAAAATATATAAATATAATATCATACCACACCCTGGAGTAGTTATTTAATCCACATAAATATTAATGTTTATGTGTAATTGATAAAAAAAACAAATTTTTGTTTGAATATTTGAAAAAAATAATCCCTTCACGTAATAACGTATTAACAATTGAATTTTACAATTACAAGTATTATCCAAAAATTTGTTGAGTTTACACTATATTGAAAACAAGCAATCATTTAAATTTTAGCTTTATGAACATAAAATTTTAACATATATTATATTTTAAAATATAAATACTGCCAAAAATAGTAAAAAAAATATTTTTAGATTAAAATAAAAAATATTGTTATATTTTTTTAGAATCTAAGCAATATATTTATGATTTCTGTTTTTTATTTCACGGAAAGTTACCCAAAACTAGAATCATAAATAGCGTCGTAGTATATTGTATTTAAATCACATGTTGATGTTATTTTCTTTGATCCAATTTTCTGAATAAAAGGACATTTTCACAACCTCCAGGAATTCCAATCTTATCCAAATTCGTTATACATTTAAACATACTAGCTTGATGTAACATTTCATTTTTCGGATGAAGGGCATATTAAACGGCAACCTTCATATCCTTAAAAGATACATTAATCGTAAATGTCTCTTTCTTTTCAGTGCTAATTAACTGAACATTTTTTTTTTTTTTTATTATAAAGATATAATTTTAACAGATAATAAATAGATAACATAAAAACGAGAAAATGGCTAGGACATGCTCTGAGATATGATAGTCTTATACAAGTTGTACTTGAAGGAATAATACCAGGGATAAAGGAAGAGGAAGACTTAGAGCAAATTTCATACCAAAGATTTGTGGAGAACTGGGTCTAAAATATGTTGATATTAAAGGGAAAATGTAAGACTGGAATGAATGTAGAAGTATTGTAGGAAAGTAACAACAGTTGGATGACTAAGAAACCTGCAAAAGAAAAAGAAATAATTTTACCTAGAGAATACATTTAATGAACCAATTTAATGGTTTTCAAGTTCGTCCCTAAATCAGTTTTAATGATAACATTCAATTTTGTATTGATATTTTATTCTTGATAATAATTATTTACTATAGATAGCTTCTAAACAATTTTTTTAATGTAAAAAAATTTATATTTTAATAATTGTATAAGAAAATACTATATTTTGTTATATTTACTAAAAAAACGTACAGTTTATTTAGCTTAATAGCACGGTGAAAAATAACTTATTTTAAATACGTCATTAACTTGGCGTTTATCTTTTTCAAGTTCTCCATCAGTACAAATAGTTCAATGACTTGGAAAGCTTTATTTTGCGTTGAAGTAAATACAATCGATAGGACAATATTTTTTTAAATATTCTGACGAGCATAAAATATTAAAATTTTTTAAAATATTTTTTTTTAATATTTGATTAATTAATTTTATATTTGGTTAAAATTTAAATTATAACTAAACAAAATAATGACAGAAAACAATAAAGAACATCAGGAACCGTTAAACAAATCAGCTTAAATTTATCGTTCATGGATAATTCAACATGGATTTTAACTCATTTTCAAAGGTTTTAAAACTGCTTAAAGTTCTTTGAAAGAATTATGTATAATTTTTAAATAACGAAGAATTATAAACAGATACATTAAAGTGAACAGAAAACGTAGGAGAAGTTATTATGTCTAGGTAAACTGAAATAGCTCAAAGGTTGTCAGATAACAATACAAATTATACAGCAAATTATTATGCGATTCTCACTATCCTCAAATATGTTCAATTGCATAATTTTAGGTATTCAATTATACTAACTGACTCATTAAACATAGTTAAAAATATAATCTATGTATCTAATCATAATATAATTGTAATTCAAAGGAATTTTGATGTTAAGTTTACAATTAATTGTGCAATTTTCATTTTAAAGAGACTATTTTCTGAATTTAAAATCTTTTAATTTTGAGATTTTTAGAAAAACATTAATTATTTATAAAAAAAAAAATCAAGCACCATTAGGATGTGTATCGAAAAACTGAAGCCCTTTGTATAATAATCATTGAGGATATCTCAAAGAAAAACAAATACACTTTGTTTGATTATATACTTGGGACTTAAATAATGTTTTAACCGTCAAGTGCTCAACGCAAGTTTACTGTAAATACAAACACTCCTAGCCTGCATTTTTATTTTTTTGGAAATTTTATCTCTTTTTCTCTTGTATTTGTGAACAATTCTTTCCCCTCACACTTTTTCACTGTCTCATTTTCACTCTTTTCCGTGACACAAACAGACTGCCGTGCCCTGGAATTAATGAAATGTCAAGCGCAAAAATCCCCTTTTTTACCCAGTCACCACAACCCGTAGGGTTTATACAAAATAATAATAATAAAGCTTTCGTGGACTCTTTCGCACTTCATTTATTCAACAGACATATGTAGATATAAGTATGCGTTATTGTTATTAACTATTCAAAAACATACACAACTGTTCAGTTTCTGAGTTCATGTCTATTATTTTTATTGGATCAAATGAGTGAAACTCTATAATTTAATGTATAACGTTAAACAACATAGTTTCATTAATCTAACGTAATCTATTTAAAAAACTAATATACATACAAATCTAAATTTTATTGAGAACTCAATAAGTACTTACATTAAATTTGACGGTATTACACTAGTTAAATTTTTAATAAACCATTTTAGCATATAAATGTATGATTTCTATATGCATATAGAAATCTTAGGAATTATTTACATTTTAGCTCTACAATGTATAAAATATGCAAATAATTTCTTTTAAAATCAACAGGTACGTTAGATTAAATGACTAAAATTGTAACACTAAATCAAGATATTGACCAAAATTACAATTAAATATTACTTTATTGTTTGCCAATGCATAAAATTATCGAATTACTGGTTTTTAAACATAAATAATTTTGATTATCGTGAAAGAATAAAAACTCTCTAAACGAAAAATTTATTAATTTTTCAACAAATCATAATATTTTCTTTAAGTATTTATTGTACAATCAAAATCAGTATTTTAAATCACTCCAGATAAATGGAGTATTAAATTAAGGATAAAGCACTCCTTTTCTTGGATACTATTAAAAATTAAAAAATATTTCGTAATGAAGAAAAGTTTTTTTCTTCATAAGAAAAGATAATTTTTTTATGCTTGAAGGGATAAAAAATCTTTAATTGTTTTTTTTTTAGATGAGAACCTCGATATGAAATTTCGTATTACGATAGAAAAAAAATTAAATTAATTTTTGTTATTATNGAGTATTAAATTAAGGATAAAGCACTCCTTTTCTTGGATACTATTAAAAATTAAAAAATATTTCGTAATGAAGAAAAGTTTTTGGTTTTAAAAACTTAACAAATTATTTAGTAAGATCATTTTTTTATGCTTGAAGGGATAAAAAATCTTTAATTGTTTTTTTTTTAGGTGAGAACCTCGATATGAAATTTCGTATTACGGTAGAAAAAAAATTAAATGAATTTTTGTTATTATAATTTTATTTACATAATTTTAAAGTAAAATAATTTTAGACTAATTTGTTAAAAATAACAGTAGTATACATTTTTTTATTTTATCATTAAAACCAGATTTTTAAACAATCTTAAAATAATAACGATTGATTAGATACACAGTTTTTGACATTGGCGCCAGTAAGAGTATGTAATCACCAAAAAGAAAATTCCTTAACACCTGTAAGCAAAAATATTGGTTATACTACTGCAAGGTGTTCAAAATGTAAGAATTAGAGATTCTATTGTTTCCATTGTTCAAAATAATAATTGACTTAAATATTGAAACCGGTCAATTATATTGTTAGTAGACATAGATGAATATATAAACGTTATATTACTTTTATCAAGTATAAAATAAAGAAATTGTAATACTTTGTTTTTATGATATTAATAATGTTAAAATTAGGATACTGTTTTCGCGTTGAATTTATATTATGCAAGTATTTACAAAATATTTTAAATTTAAATACAATATTAGTTTTGATAGTAATCTGAATAAACTAATTAAAAATTCCACTGAACATTTTAGCGGCGGTAAATTGAGTACAAAGTGACCACAACATATTGGTTCAGGCTTCCTGTTCGTCTGATATATGCTAAGTGAAGCCGCCAAATTGATTGAAGTAAAAACAAACAGGTATTTGAGTATGTGCATTTATATTATAAAATTAATACACACAATATAAACTTCATACATCTAATATGGAAATTTGACGAGGGTACATTACGTAGTCTACACGTTATGATAAAAAAAGAATAAGTCTAAAGTTTGCCTGAATGATTTGAAATTCAGAGAGAAAAATAATTTTTTTTTTAGAAAAATTTAAATTTATATTTGATTTTGGGCATTAAATGTTCTCCGACTAAGGTTACAAAATAGGTTTTTACAACTGAGTAGCGGTCGCAAAGGCACAATGGTGTAAACTCTACGGGGACGCCACACCACTACTTCGTATAAGATGAACGACCAAAACCCTTTTGGACCACGCCGTACATAAGCATTAACTTTTTTCTCATTTTATTTTTCACCCCATTTGCACAACAGTTTTTTTACGAAATATACATAAAAAACTAAAACCAACCGAGGGAACTTTGTCATGGTATCTTCCTCTTCCTCGACAGGGGTCTTTCCAGTGAACGTTGCTAAGTCGGTTTTAATTAGGTTTTCTCCACTGCTACCGCCGTTGACTATGTACGATCGATACTTTCGTTAAGAATACATATGCGCTTATGCGCGTGTCTGCTTACACACTTACTTATTATTACTTAGCTATATTTGGTTAAACATCTAAATTATCTTATTTTTAAACTTGTATTATTAATATGTTCTTATAAGTACTTTATGTGATAGTTACTTTAANTATGTACGATCGATACTTTCGTTAAGAATACATATGCGCTTATGCGCGTGTCTGCTTACACACTTACTTATTATTACTTAGCTTTACTTTACCAAACTTAGCTTTTACCAAACTTGTATTATTAATATGTTCTTATAAGTACTTTATGTGATAGTTACTTTATAAATGATTTAAAAGTATTAATAAATTTAAATATGAGGACATAAAAAGTGGAAAAAATTAATTTTCTTAACATATTTCTGGTTTGATTATTCAAATATATATTTGAGATCATTGAGCAATAATTTTTTAACGAGAAACATATTTTAAAATAGAACATATTCGCAGTATATTAAATTAACTAAAAGTCAAATTTCCTGGTTGTTCTCTTCTATTTTCAAATATACTATGATAAATATTAATGATAATTGCGTGACTATAATTTAATATAAAATAAATACAGAGCTATATTTAGAAATTATACCGTTTTCAATGATCTTTATATTTGTTAATATAAAATGTTTTTCGTTGCATCGCTGTTTTTTTTTTAATGAGTAATAGAACAGGTTTACTACTATAATTTAAATTGAATTTCTCTAGCGCTGTCTTTAAAATTAAGCGCGCAGGGCACGTGCAGCCAAAGCTCTCCCTAAATTCTGCTTCGAATAAATATTTAAAAAAATAGAACATGCAATCAATGGTTTTTAATATAACTTCTACAAATATTTATAAAGTATATATTTTACAACAATAATAATAATAAAAAGGAGAACCCTTTTAATTTTCTTATTTATATTGTTTAGTAAGTAAGAAAACAGGTTTCTATTGTTCTCATTGTCTATAACAACTGGCCTGTATAAAGTAAAATAAACATTTTGTGAAAATTTGAGATTTTTAAAAAAAATTTTTATTAATCACTAAAAGCGTTTTTATTATTTTAACCCTCAAAAAAACAAAAAATGGCCTCTTTTATTCAATTTTTGGTCAAATATGATTAGTATATCAAAATAGTTTAATTTTTCAGAAGAATACAAATTTTTTAGTTCCAAAGTTTGTTAAACCTTTGGTTTTGTAGGAATTTTGTCTGATTTTTTTGTGATTTTTAGACTTAATGACCTCTTCTTTTGTATCAGTACATTCATTGTTTATTCCATGTGTGTTGAACAAAACATTAATTATTTTCTTAATTACAAAGGACACAAGTTTTGCGTATTTGCTTTTTTTCACAGGTTCCGGAGCTCTTTGCCGACAAATCCTTTTGTTTAATTCTTTAGACGGATATACCGCACCGCCTCTTTTTCTATGTATATATACATATACACAATGTAAATGTAACTTTTTTTTTTGTGTGTAGTCACTATCACATTAATACACATGTTGGATAAAACAAGACTATGTTAACTACACACAAATTTCAAAACAAACACACACATATATCTGTAGACGAATCGTTAAAAAAGGCATTCGAATATTCTAACGAATCTTTACATCTATAATTAGAATAAAGATATATTGACTCATTTTACTACTTCAAAAAATAAATGATTTTCTCGAAAAATAAGATCTAATAATATAAATTGAACAAATCAATGCCATCAACAACTATCTGCATAGCTGTTAACCTTCATATTTATTAAATCTGATAGAATAATAAAATTGGCATTATAATAACAGGTATTTAATAGAAAAGTTCAAATCATAAAATAACTGTAATATTGATAGTAAATAAAATATTTAATTTCATCTAAAATTAAAATGTTGGCATACATTGTATCAGATATTAAATAGATCTTAATGTTTATATCAAAATGATTTTAACTATAATTTATGTAGATGTATGAGCTAAAAAAAAATTTATTTAAAAAGATAACAAAGTGTTCTGTACAGAAGCGCATATAGACGATTATGGAAAAAATGATTACACTTCGGTGTTGGTAAAGATGAAAATATGATAGATACGGTCAAAATGGAATCTCTGTTTGCACAAATTCTTTACTGTAACAATAGGCATTTTTACTGTTTAGGTTTTATACTATTAAAGTAACGGCTAGTGTTTAGCAATGCGTGTACGTGTATTTATGAATAATCTACATGTGCACAGAAAGCCAGCGAGTGAAAATTGTGTGAGCACCGAACCGATGAACATGTACCGCTTCGCAAGTTCTTCTTATATTAAAATATAATATTCCTAATAATTAGAATTGTAAATTACAAAGTTCCCGGATTCGCCCCTTTTTTGCCTCTTTTCTTTCCCTTGGAGTTCAACCCAGCTGTGTATGACCAACAAAAAGAGGATGGCACCCGCGTTGTTGCTAGTACGCAGTATAAGCTATCACCCAGCGGCGGCAGTTGTTTTACATAAATGTATAGGCAGGTACAGAGCGGTTTTTGCAAAAGGCTACCGAATAAATTATTACTGTTGTGAAGTCCGTAGGACTGTATGCTCGTGCATGTGGTATGTACTTTTAAAATGTAAACGAGTTTAAAATCTAGGTGGGTACTTTACACGTTATTAATCTTGGACGTGCGTGGGTTTATATACATATGTATTATAATTGTTAACTATGCGTACACAAACAAAGCTACAGAAAAATGTCAAGCAGATAAAAATAATACACGTGATGTGTAAAATATGTTTAGATTTTATGATGCTAAGATTTAGCATCATATTACATTTTTTGAGTGACTAATCAGCCACATTTCAAAAAAGCGTGTAAAATTCTAACTAAAACGAGTGTACAATAGTGCTTAAAATATGTTTGGTGCATTTAATTGAGTGCTCATTAAGTAGTGTTAATTTAATTATTTCAAATCTATATAGCCAATGCCAGTTATAAGTGTGACCTACGTATATGATGGCACAGTGTGTCCAAATGCGACACCTTATGAGAAAAATGAAATTATTCAATCATTTTCTTCTCCTCAATTCTAAAAAGTCACACCTACATTTTTTTTTACAATGCACCAAAATAATACTTGCACGTTAAAAGATCTAAGCAGGCATCGCATGATATTTTTTTATTGAATTAATATCTACTAGCACGGATTAAAACAGAATCCAAAATTTAAATGACCTTGAATGATTTATTGTGGGCTTTGGTAAACTTTATATTTTATTAAATGCATTTAAGAATAAAATCTGATTCATTTAGTCTGATATAAAACCCGAGGCTATAGCTCAATACACCTGCTGTAATCTAAACTTCAGAATAAATAAATATATTTTTTACTGTTTAAATAATTATTATATAGTAAAATTTATTATAAAAACTAGTATGATTACTAGTTACTAGTCATGATTCTCATGTCCTTGTAATTAAATTTGTGATTATCATTATTAATAATTGTTTTGTTTATTAAAAGATTGTAATATTCTTTTATAATAATAATACAAAAAGAACATTTTTAAATAGTTAAAATGGTAAAGGGTTGCAAAAATATTGTTTAAATAGTACATTTAAATTATCGGAATGTAATGGATTACAATAAAAATTAAATAAATTCTTTAAAATATTCGAATAATGGAAAAAAATTGTTTTGAATCGACTAAAATAACTTTTTAAAATAGTGCGTGGCAAAAAAAAAGACAAATGTCTTGAAATAAAATTTATCTAACTATTTATCAGAGTCTAAACTTTTTTAGTGACCTAGTTGTACTAATTGTTAATAGCAGGATTAGTGGGTAACGGATGTATCATATATCTCTCTTGTGATTAACCACAAGTAAGCTGCATGCTCATTAAAAAAGCTATTAATAAAATCTAACCTATTTGTAAGAAGTCTACAATTTTTACAGCTTAAAATTAAACAGTTTGATAAATATTATGCTCAGTTTGGTACGGTTACCCTATTAGGATTGAATGACATTGTATTAAAAATGATGAAATTAATCAACTTATCATTTATTTTATTGCATTTTAGAAATTCATTGAATAATGATTGTTAACATTCAGTAAAGCTATTTTATTACAAAAAGTACTCAATAAGAGTAGAATTATTGTTTTGTTATCACAAATAAAACCGATAAAAATAGTAATGAAATTATCTTTATAGTAATTGCATATTTTTAATTGAAAAATAATAAAAATTAATGAATTAAATATCATAATGATTTATTATATGAAGTTTTGTTAAGACTATCTTTTTTGTTTAATATCAACTTTTTATTTAATTGTAAACTGAAAGTATCAAATTAAAATGTCATGGAATTTTATTACTTGATTAGACTACAAATTACACATACTTTTAAAATGTCTACATAAGAGTATAAAGTTAATGAAGTGTCTTCAGAGTTTTATTTCTTTTTGGGCGTTGAGAATAATTTGGCAAAAGTATAAACATGCAAACGTTAGTGTATTATTTATACTTATCCCCTTGTGGTAACGGCCGTTGCCTCCAATGTCCATAGCCTATTCAAATTTCGTCTGGATCGATACTCTGTAAAAATCCATAAAACGGCGGGGCTTCAAAACGGCAGTGAGCCAATCTTTTCCTTTGGTCCATCCTACTGGCGTCACAGTCTTTTGTTAACGTTTGAAATTCAACCCTTTAAATACCGTGAATTCTACTTAATTACTAATAATGTTCAATATTCTCAGATATTAACAATAAACATTATCATACACGGGTAGGTAAGCCACCATTTCAATAAATATCGTGTTACTTGATATTTCGGGATTTTCATTTATCTAAAAAGAATATATAAAATTATTAATCTTTTATGAAATCAACTGGTATTTAAAATATACTTTTGTTATTAAAAAAAACCAATTGATCTTATAAAAGCGTTTGAATTAATACTACTTAATTTTATAAAACTACTTATATTTCTACGGTTTCCTTAATTTATCTACTTGCGAGCCGATAATAAGCCTTTAAAAAGTCAGCAAAGTGTGTAATAATAGCCCTCGAATAATGTAAAAATATATATGCTGTAAATAATAAAGCAATCCTTTTGTTTAGAAATCTTATTAATATATCATTTCATTGACTAAGTGATAATCTTAATATTATTGACAACATCAATACTATCATGTGATAATTACCACTTCATTATGTCAATGATGTAATACTTATTGAAATAGAGAAAAATTTGCGTTTAAAATAATAAAATAAATTAAAAAAAAAAACCATGGTCCTTATACTTATAAAATAGAATTATTTACATAATTTGATCGATTATGATATTATTATAAAATTATAATAAACTTGGTTATTTTTCCAGTAAAAAAATTCTACTTTTTTGTAACAATTTAATCATAAAACAATATTTTATACTTAAATTATACTAACTACGGGTAATTATAGCAATTTTTTTATTACATAAACTATTTGTGGCCAAGACTGCCTTTTTTCATTGTAATATGTTTTTATTACTCTATCCGTTATTTTGAATTATAAAGTTAAGATAGTAAATCACGGGGAATATTATTTATGTTGTTCAAAAATAATTAGATTTTTGGAAATTTAAATTGAGTTTTAGGTATAAATGTTATCTACTCTTTCAAGTAATATCATTGTATATTTTTAGAAAATTGTTTGATAACTTGAAAAAAAATAAGAAAATTAGAGAAGTTAAAATATTTTAGTATAATTTTTTTTTTTTGAGAAATCGTATTAATACCAAAATATTAAAAATCACAATTTATAAAATTCATGAAATTACTTTATATTTTTTAACATTAATACTGAACATTTACATTTGTGTAAAAATTTAATTGTAAACTATTATGTCATATATGAAAATTTTAAAAATATATAAAAAATCATTTATGAATGCAATTAATGCGATCATAATGAAAAGAATACACATGAAAATTCTTATTATAATGATATTATAATATAAAAATCGAAGATACGTCTTGTTCCTGTGTGGCAACAGGTCGTATCGATAGATGTACAGCGATTTATAATCATTCAAAAAAAATGCCCTAATTTAATTAATAATTCCAAAATTAAATATCTTTATATACAACAAATTTTAACGAGTTGCTTGTTACATTAAACGTCACTTTAGTTATGAAACATGAAACTTAAATTTCAATATCATTTAAATTTATATTAAAAAACCACACAACTCAAAAACGAATTTTCAGTATTTCTTTAAAAACTGAAGAAAATGTTTTACGGTCGTCGCCATCAGATTATAATATTCGCTGCTTTGGAAAGGACAGCTTTGTAATAAAAAGAGAGAGTGTCAGATTTTAGTCTGAAAAATGGCCGTACACAGAATCCGGTCGTCGTCAGAGTAAATGATTATTCTCAGCACTAACGCCCATTGGTCGAGACACGCCCATTTATTCCCCACCAACACTAGTCTTTCATTATGTTCTCTTTCAAATACGGCACAGAGATCTGACGGCGTCGTCCGACAAAATTGCCGTGTAGCTAAAAATGAACACGATGATAGCGATTGAAACCCAATAATTAAGGTCTTTTTCAATACATTTATTATTAAGTTCTATTTTTTAAGTCAGGCAGATGAAAGTATTTGAATAATTTTACATTGACAAAAAAGTAAAAAAAAAATATTCATCCTGTTTTTCTAGCTCCAATAATTTATTTTTGATTAAAGAATCATAGGGCTTTTTAAAAACAGTTGATCGTTATGACATTTATTTAAGAATACCATTCTTGTTATTCGTTTATTAAATTAAAACCATTTGTATTTTCTATTTAGTTCGTTAACTAATAGCATTGAAAAAAAAGTTGATACCATCAATTTTATTTAGATTTACATAAAACTATGAATGAAACCTTAATCTACTTGAATATTTTTTCTCATTTGTATGTCTAAATGATACAGTCAATCATATCATAATGTTGCTTTTTTCATAAATTATTTATTTTAACATGACGTTTTTAAACTGTAGAACAGTAAATTATAATTATATGTGTGTACCAATAATAAATGATTAAAAATACAAACTTGTGATTAAATTGGCTTAACTGGTTCAATTACTATTATGTTTGTTAAAAGTAGACTGGTATTTAAGCCACTAATTTTTAGTTTAATTATATTTGATTGATGAATATGGGACAAGTTTACATACTTAAACTTTAATTGAATCTCTAAAAAAATAACTAACTCTAAAAACTAAAAATTTGGTAGAAATGCTATTTAACGTATTGACACTAATTGGTGAAAAGTTCATTAATTAATGTAAATTATTCCAAGAGTTGTTAGTTAATTAGAAAAAGTCAAATTCGTTATCTTATCTGACTTCTGAGGCAAGATGATTTTTTTATTGTGGTGACTCGACTACCTTAAAATAATTAAGGTTATGCTTAAAAAATATATTATACATATATATACTCCTAAATTAAGAGGGAGACATCTCTTGACCCTTAAAAAAATTAGGAACAAAAATGGTAGTGTAAGAATATTTAAAAGGTAAAATCGACCTGATGATATTCCATAGTAAACTTCTGGATAATAATTAGGTTTATTATTTTTAATAACAGTTATTAAAAATTAAAACTCAATATGAATTAAAATCTAGTTACTAGTTTAAGTAATTATAAGTAAATTATTTTTATATAGACATTGCATATACAAATACAGAAAAAAACCAACAATCCCTAATTTATTTTTGTTCAAAAACCCTCTCTAATACTCTCCTAATTTCAAATAACTTAAAATGTATAATTCCTTTTATTCGTTATTTTTTTATATTCAAAAATATTTTCATATAAAGTTCGCAAACATTACTATATTTTATTTAAATCCAAAAAAATCATTTTGCCCCATTCGTAAAATTACGCCGCTCTCCTATATATTCAATAATTGATACCCTAATACTTAATTAGTATAAATATATTTTACTAATTAGATATTATCATAAGTAAATATAATGATTTACAATACAATCTTCTATTTAATTTTTATAAAAGCAATTATTTAATAATAATAATTATTATTATTATTTTATAAAACTTTAATCATTTATGTTTATAAAGAACTTTAATGTTTTTTACAAAAAACTTTATGCTAATTTCGAGTTTAAGCTTTAAACGGTAGTTTTTAAAAATAATTTTATAATTGTTTAAAATTTAAATGCATTTAGGGCGTTAAATCAAATAATTATAACGTCTAAAATCGAGGAAAGTAAATGATGAAGTTATTATTATGTCATTTTATTATAATTTTATACATCTGTAAAAAAATATGATTAAAAGTACTGTTAAAAGCTTAAACTCAAAATAAGCGTAAAGTTTGTTTCTATGAGATTCAATATCAGTTAATATAGTCATTCACATGATTATTTATAACTGTATTACTATAAGTTATTGTCTAAAAAGTATTGGTAAAAGAATCACATGAAATGTAACTATTCTTCGAAAATTCAAAAATTTTATTTAAAAAAAAATTGTATTTTATTTTATAAAACTAACTACACAGTATTATTATTTTGCTTAATTTATTAAGTATTATTTATATATTAATTTATTATAAATTTATTTATAAAAAAAAGTTATGAAAATGCGTATCGAGATTATAAATTATTCAAAGTGTGTAAAATCATTTAATTATTGACAATTTTACAAGATACGTTGAATTCTTCTTAAATTGTAAATATTTTTTTCTATGCTATCGTGGTATAAAAAAAGATAATTCTAGATTTTAAAATATACTGTTAGCAAGAGTTCGTTTAATATTTTATTTATACTAAAAACAATTGTTTTAATAATAATAGTCTTACCTTCAATATTCACAATAGTTGCATCGTCACAGCTTAACCGAAACAAAACGAAAACGATGATCTTGATCGTTTTTATACGTGGAATCACTAGTTATCATATAAATAGGTAGTGCTCAGAATGTAACGACCGTATTCATAAGTAAATTATGAGATACCTTTAGGGGGTGTGTAAACTCTCACGGTTTGCAAATATTTATACGAGTTACACCTTTCGGGCTATTGCTTACTATATGGTAGGACCGGTTTGCCCAGTATAGGAACCGTCGACAACTCCCACGGTGTTCACCCTGTCCCCATCCCCCGCCAACACGACAATATCAAGGGATGCTCTTCTTCCCACACAGGAATGTCTCGTCTGTACATTGACCACCCTCTCATTGCCAGCACATAAGCCAAACGGCCACCTTCAACCAGTCTTGTGTAGTATGGAAATGTGATGTCGATTTTGCAACCCCGTCAGATGCGTACCGGTTTCCGAGACCGTTTTATAATAAATTAAATTTTGCTGTTGTTAAAATAATAAAATCGACCCATAAACTATTACTTGATCTAAGTACACTGAAATTGATAGTTTGTTTAGGATTCAATTAATAATATATCCGACAAATATGTCAATTTTATTTGACCTGCATACAAATTGGAATTTTAAATGCAGTCTATGACACTGATTTAAATTTTAAAATCTTTTGAATAAGAATAATATAATATATGTCCGACTGTAATTTGAATCGTTTATTTTGATTCCAAATACTAGTTTTGTGTCATAGGAAATACTGTGGAAATATATGTAATGATTTTTTAACGCTAGTCGCTCAATTTCTCCTGGAATAACTTTTTTTTTAACTCCTTTTCTGATTTTGTTAGTTATATATGTATTCATCTGTTATGAAATCATTTTTAGCTTCATTCCTCATATCTAATAGTGATAACAACTTTATTTTTTTTAATGACAATATAAGTATTAAACTAACTTATAAAATAAAAAATGATTGGTTGATAACAACATACGATCAATACTTGAAAAGTATTAGGATAGATTGAATGTAGAACACGGATACTGCTATTTTTAGTATTAGTCACTTTTTGGCCGCACTCCTCTTCCCGCTAAGGTATAAAATATTCCGAGGCACTAGTCCAAAAGTTGATATCAATAGTCATTTTCTATTTTATAAGATAGAATTATACTTATGTTGCCACATCCATAATATATTTATTGTTTTAATAAACAAGTTTATAAATCAACTAATTATAAAATTACATGAATAATATTCATTATTTTAATTATAAAAATCTTAAATAAAGTGTTTTTTGAAAGTATACATTTTAAAATAAATAACGATAATCCTTTTTTAAATTGTTGTTGAAATCAAGCTTGATATTTGTATTTTGTTTATTTATGTACGATACTTCATTAAAATAATTTTTCGAGTAGAAGTTGATGAAATTAAATAAAATCTGTAAAACAAAAAGTAACATTGTTAGTTTCTATATTTTTAAGGAACTATGAATAGGTATATAGTATTTTAAGCTTTTCTCTATGTTTTATATTCAATTATAATATTAAAAATTCAAATTATAATTTAAAAAAAATACTTTAATTTTTTTATATTTTATGTAAATTGAAAGAGTTTTACACTTGTTAATTTCAAATAAAAATACATTGAAACTGATAAAATCATCTGTTATATGTTAACATGTATACATGTTGAATGAAATTAATCATTTTATAATTGTTTATAAGGTCATATTGAAAACTTTGTGTGTATATTCAAATATTTAATACGACTAATAGTAATTTTATAACGTCGAATGTTCATTTATAAATTTAACAAGATGTGAATATTTCATTGACAGTAAAACGTTGTACTATTAAGCCTTAATTTCTGTATTTTATAAAATGTGGAAATGAATTCATCGTTGAATACCTAACACGTTTATGGATACTATTATTATTTCTGGTGTTTTCAAAAGTAGTGACACTAAAAAAGAAAAATTTAAAAACAAACTGTTATAGAGAATACAAAACAAAACTATTGCTGATAGTTTGGCAGAAGAATTTGCTTCTGCTAATGTTTACGATCCCGACTTTTTATTACGAAAAAGTAACAAGTATTTTAATAAGTATACGCGTGTGGGTAGATTTTTATTATCGTTCCTTCTAGTTTTAGATTTATTTTGTTCGGTAGAAAAAAAACGTTCGGCGCTGTCTGATAAATACATGTTGGTGTATAAAAACAGAAATCGTAACAAAAAAATAAATAAATTGGTATAGTTCCCTTTCGACCGCCTTCGTATATACATGTACACTTAGTCCCACAACTCTACGCACATAATGGCCAAAGTTTTGCACAGTCGATTTACGTTTGGTGACATGATCTGCAGAGCCCTTCTGGGAATTAATGAATGTCGTTATCTGCCGAGTCCGTTTCTTCGATTTTTCTAAACCCCTCCAAGGCACTTCGGTCGACTGTCATTGGCCGCAATGGGGGTGGCAGAGAATAAAGGGTATTATTTTACCGAAAAAGGCTCCGGGGAAGCCGAAAAAAAAGAGAGGCAAAAAGAGATAAACCCTTTTTGTTGGCTACGAAACAAAACGCTGGCTAGTTTGGGTTATCTTGAGGCACTTCTGGCAAAATTGAGTGGATCCTTTTTCCAGGGTGTCGTCCTCCCTTTCCCTCTTGATCGTTAATTTATATCAGAAATACAAACTGAATTTCTAGTACTCGTATTTGTACTTATGGAATCAACCAAATTAAAAACCACGGACGCAAAAAAAATTTAAGGGTAGCAGACTGATTGGAAGAGAATACAACAGCAAGTCGATGTCGTGTAATTGAATTATTATACATTGAACATAATGCAAATCAAGGGGTACATACAAATGTTTTAGTAAAAAGCAATAAGCTTATTTTGTTAAAGGCTATGGATGTGGAGGGAAAAGGAGAAAAACTACTATCACGGGTTTTATGCAAAAGAAAGGAAAATGATGAGGGAAGCTATGAATAGTATCTGTACATTTATTAAATAAACGAATCTAACAATGACTTCCATTTTGGGCTGTATTGTACCAATAATATAGGCAAATAAATATAAACATTCTTTTTTAAATTTAATTTTTATTAACTTTCATGAATTCATATAATAATATGAATTCACGAATTCAAATTATATTTAAAATATTACTGCAGTACCCCAATTTTTTAAAGTATTAGTTGATTATAATTTGAGTTTTATTGCTATCTATAATTATGTGATATACTTAAATACGTTGTAACAAAAATAGTGTGTTAGAATTATAAATATTTTCATAAAATTTTTAATGAATTGGTTATGATGAGTTAGTCAAAAAGATAAAATTACTAAAATGTCAAAGAATTTCAATATCTATAGAAAGCTTTGTTTTATATTAACCATAAAGCATGTTTAATACTAAACGTTGAATAATGTTATGAAAACGTTAATTTTATATTAAAAAAAGTTTAAAAGTCCTATGAATATAAACTTAACATTTTTCTTTCAATAATATTTTGGTTATTGAAATAATGATAATAATTTTGGTAAAAATTATTTTATTCCGACGTAATACTATTGTAATTTATTTAAATTCTCAAATCTGATATCGATCATTTAAGTCAAAATCAAATATATTTTTAAATCTATAACCTAACAATTCAGTTATTATCAATTTAATTTTTAAATTGAGAAATACATATTTCAATTAAAAAAAAATAGTTACATGCAACAGTCAAATAAAAAATGATATCAAATAAATTGGGTGCTATTAATGAAAATGGATATTTTTATAATGTGTGTGATATTTTAGATTGCTATTTTAAGCTCTGAGCGTAATAGAGGCGTTACTTACTATGATTAAAAAAATAAAGTTTAAAATATACATTCTTAGAACATAGTAATGAATTAAATTTTATTTTTTACACTTTATTATATTTTAAATTTAATTGTATACAGAGTAATTGATTTACCGTTGACCATTAAATAATAATGATTTTTAACATTTTTTTCGATATTGTTTATTGTTATTAATTTCTCGATTTACAAGTAATTAAATTTGTTTAGGCTTATTTCTTATCCCTTTTAAGGTTACCAACTTTATTTTTTTTAATAAAAACGTACACATTCTATTAGATTAAATTTTAGACAACGATTCAACTAAGGAAATAACTGGTCAATAACAATTTTTCAACTGGCATTTTTTAATGTGACCTAGAGTTGAGGTGCGGGTTATGTTATTTTTATCACTTTGACACGCTTCTCCCTCCACCTAGGAATGAAAATGTTGTGTTCCTCGCAAGTATTTTCTTTTATAAAAGAGAATTGGAAAAAAATATTCTAATATTGCAAAATTCTTTTTATAATATACAACACATTTTGATAATTTACATGATTTAGATCTGACTTAGTTCAAGGCATTGTATTTTTATGTCAGCTTATTGTAAAAAAAAATTAATACCAAATCGGCCGTTGGCTTTTTATTGTCAATGAATACAAGACAGGAGGATTTTGTAATTACGTGATTTTTTTTTTTTTTAAAGACTTGACGTGTTGAAAAGTTGCCAAATTAAAAGTTAAATATTTTGAAGGAAAGAGGATTGTCACATCCCTTAGCTTTTTAATAATATTTGTTTGTACCAAATATAACACACATTACCTACAAATATGTCTTTAAGAATTATTTTTCACCTTTATCACACCTGTACATTTTCTACCGACTCTAGGCAAAAGTGATTACGCTGCTTTAATACATCCACATACTTATGGAATGAAATGTAATTCGGGTTGCATTTTACACGAGGGGATCATGTTTTGTCAACTATTTTGCATTATTATACAATACCTACCAGTGGGGAAATTTTCGGAGGTAAAGAATAATGAGTGTGTGGAGGCGGTGTGTCAGAGGACGCATAAGACCTGAGGGTATATCGTTCCAGACGAGTGATGGTGGCGGCTGAGTATACCCAAGCGAAATTACCATTTCCGAGTTTCAACTTCTCCTCCCTATATGAATTCTCCACTACTCGTCTCTTTACCTCATGACCGCTGCTTTGCATACACCGTAGATGGCAACGGTAGTCTCCCGGACATTCGTGTACAGTATAAAACCCATTACAACGAGCGTGGGGACCAAAAGCGTATTTTCCTTTATACTGTGATCTACTGTAAGCGCTGTAGGAGACTAAATGCTCGGTATGTGCGCACATGATTAATTAAGGGGCAGCCGGAACCGGCAGGAGGGGCAGCAGAGATGGTCTCGAAAAAATTAATCTTTGTTAGCCAAAGTCGGGGCGAGCCATGTGTTTAATCTCTTGGATGAGTTTAAGAACTGCCTCTGCAGCACACGCAGTTGAAGACCGCAAAAAAGTTTATTTTTTGTTTTGTTAATATATTGTTTATCTTTTTTTCCCACCCTATACCACCCGGACCGGCTTAATTACTTTTTTTTCTACATTTAAAGTTGCTGGCAACGAAAAATTACTTTTTCCCTGGGTTCGCAACACTTTTCCTCGTCTACCAGTTAGGATTTAGGTTGTATCTGAGTTCTGACACATTCAGATGTAAGAGAATCGTATAGTAACTATATATTAGTGTTTAAAACAGACACATTTTTTTCGATAAAAAGTTTAAATACACTATGCGGAGTATCACATTATATATAAAAATATATATTATGACAGAAGAATTTAAGTGAACATAATTTTATAATAATTAAATAATTTTTTTTTAATTTTAAAATTTGTTTCTCTAAGAAATTAACTTCGATAATATCTTGAACATGTAAAATTAAAATTGAAAAATTCTTTCTACCTATTAATATAAAGTTATTTAATGTTTGAATTATATTTTAAGTTGGAGCTTACAAGCAGTGCAATTATCATAAAAGGGTACTTTTAAAGATAGAATAACTATAATAACGTTATTAATAAGAAATAGTCATAAGTCCTGAAATTGCACTTTTTAGTGAAACTCTTAATTAGATCTAAAATCCATTCTGTAAATGATTAACTGAATGAAATATCTACAGTGAAAAGTATTTAATTAAAGCTTTAATCTTTTTTTTTTTTTTTTTT
>NW_026099576.1:11911644-12063099 GCF_025091365.1 Daktulosphaira vitifoliae | reverse complement strand
TTTTTTTTTTTTTTTTTTGTAAAATTTTTGGATTTTGTCGAATTCTTGTTAAATGATTTTGATAATCGATTGATATCCTAGACATTTCTTAAATACACAGATATGTCAATGTTCGTATTACTAATATTATATTGCAAACATGAGTGTTAAAATGATAAAGTAACAAATGAGAAATATTTATGTAAATTATCAAAACTTAATAAATGAAGTCTCATTAAAATCAAATGTTAGAGTAGAAACTTCAGAAAAACGGAAAAATCTACTTAATTAAAAAAATGAAACGACGACAATTGGTTGTAAACTAAATTATAAATGTTTTAGATGTTTTAAAAGCTTTTTAAATTGTTTGGTACATAAACAAGTCACAAATAAATTATGTTTACCCTTTTTTTTTAAGGGTCGATTTATTAATGTAACCCTATTTCGACACCTCTCGCCAATGAAGAGATTTACAGTACAATACTTTTATTGTGTTATCATTCATCATTTTTTTATTTTATTGAAATAATAATAAAAAGAAAACAACCAAGAATTTAAGAAACTAGTCTCTAATTTATGTGCAATAATTCATTTTCTCTAAATAACAAATAACCACACAAATAAAATGTACTTCTCAGCTTAAATTTAAATTTTGAATGAATATTTATGAAAATAACTAAAAAAACAACTAAAAAGAGATTTTTAATTACTACTACATCATAAATTCTTTTACTCGATAAAAAAATTATCCTAATATATTAAAAATATATTTAATATAAAACATCAGAAAGAATTTTCAATTATTTTTACATATTCTTTAATTATTGTAAACAATAGCCATTTGATATATACGTTTCTGTAACCATATTTAACCAATTATAAATGATAACATTGTACTTAACTATTGTCAGGTACCAGCAGCTAATGGCTTATAGAACATATTTCTGTCGCTCTTCTAATATTTCCAATATAAATAATTTACTTATTGTTTTATACATTTAAAGGATAAAAAAGCATAAAAGATAAAAAAAAAAATTTTAAAGTTATAATATCAATCAAGTAATTTAACTCATTTATATGTCAAATCATACATTAAGCAGTATTTTTACAAATTTTTTATGGCCCTTAATGTAATGTAAAAAAGCTAAACACAAATATGGCCCAGGTAAATAAAAAAAACTCTGTATTATATAATGTAGGATATTTATTACAATATAAATTGTAATAAGTCCATAAAAATGGTAGCCTATGTACTATAGACGACATTTAAATCTCATATTTAAAGATTTTAAAAATGGGTTCCTACTAGTGATGGGAAATATCGAATGATAACTATCGAACTATTCGATAGTCATTCAAAAACTATTCGAATAGTAAAAATATTCGATAGTCATTCAAAAACTATTCGAATAATAAAAATATTCGATAGTTACACAATATATTCGAATAGTTTTTAAACTATTTGATAGTCTATTCGAATAGTTTTTATTAAAAATAATAATAAAAAACTGAAAAATTACCATTTTGAGCGAATTTTCAACTCCGATTCGGACCTGAAGGGGGTAAGTTATCAAAACCAAATTTTACACAAATAACTTTCATATAATAAAAAACAAAATTGGTGGGTATGGAGATCGATTAATAAAATAAGAGCCACTCTAATACATACCTGTCTCAGCCCAGTTTATTTTTAAAATGCTATAACTTCTGAAATACTAGTAAAATAGTACTATTTGCTATTATTAATTATATAATAATTTATTTTAAATATTCGTTAATTATCTTCTTATTATAATTAAGTGTACTTCATAAAAATTTTAGATAGAACTAATCGAATATTTTTTGATACCATTCAATAGTTTATGCTAAAAACACATTATTCGGTTGTATAAAAACAATTCGATAGTTTAAAATATTCGAAAATGCCTATCACTAGTTCCTATCATTCTTATTTCCTCTATTCCAAGCCTGAAAATAGCTAAGTTGTACCTTGACCGAAATAATATATATATATATATATACACATCGATATGTGCAACAAATAAGACAGTAACTCACTTTTTTCAAAAGATCAAAAATAAAATTTATTCTCTGATAACACTCTACAGAGTGATTGAAATCTGATAAGACACTCATTTTCTCAGAAAATATTGAGAATTTTAAATTTTCTTATAGAGAAAAAATATCAAGCTTAAAAAACTCTACAATAATATGTAGTTACACCATTATTTTTTTCGTCCCTTCAAGGATAAAAACCCTTATTTATAATTTTCTTAAATGGGAACCCTTGTTTTTAACTTTATAATATGATAGAAAAAAAAATTACAAACAATTTTGTTCTTATAATATTTTTTATCCGATTAACCGTTCGTCCGTTACAGCTTGTTAAAGTTAAGTGATTTTAGGCCAAATTTCTATTATCATTTTACTGTATTAAATACAGAAGTCATTTTATTTGCTGTTGCATAAATCAAATTTTATTGATCAAGTTATGACAGGTAAATTGCTATAAAAATTTACAACGCACTAAATGAGTGATAACAATAATAGATTCAAATCGGGTTTTCGGTGTATTATTAATAGCTAAATCTATGGTTTTGTAAGACTAAAGGATCTAATAAAAATACCGGTTGCACTGCCACCGATATTATGAAACGATATAAATGACAATATTTTTTCTGGAAGTCAAAATCTTTAAACAATTATAAAATGTAAACGGTTGTTCGGATAAAAAAAATTATAAGAACAAAATTGTTTGTAATTTTTTTTTCTATCATATTATAAAGTTAAAAATAAGGGTTCCCATTTAAGAAAATTATAAATAAGGGTTTTTATCCTTGAAAGGACGAGAAAAATTATGGTTTGATTACATATTATTGTAGAGTTTTTTAAGCTTGATATTTTTTCTTTTTACAAAAATTTTAAATTCTCAATAGTTTCTGAGAAAATAAGTGTCTTATCAAATTTCGATCACCTGTATATGATTATCAATTTTCTAAATAATTAAATTTAAACTAAATTTTCGATATTTTAATGAAAGTTATTATAAGAAGAGTAAAACATAAATCCAAATACCTCATAATATCAAAGTTGAAATTTTTTAGTTATTGTCTTATTGATTGCTCTTAGCGTTAAGTACATTTTAAATTAAAAGTGTGGTTTCTAACATTAGTGTCTTATTTCAACTGTAATACAACAATATGTAGTGCTAGAGAGCGCCACCTACATTTAAGATCCTATGATTTACATTTCACAATATTTGGCTATTATGAGAAATTCAGACATTGACGAATCTAACGTGTTTGAAGTAGAATAGTTATTAAATAAATACCAGATAGCTTTGGTCTTATTAAAATAAATGTGTATCATTTTTGCAACCCTAATTATTCTATGCGAAAAATCTTACAAATCAAAACAGGATTCTAATAGTTTTAAAATTCATAAGTATATTGTGTTGCCTACGACTGCTCCTAAGATTAGTAATAAAAAATTATTATGTTATTTTATTCAAATGAGAATAAAATATAAAAATTGACACATCAAATTTGATCGGGTTATATGTATAATATACATATATATTACATTATATATGTAATATAAAGTGACAAAAAAAGGTGTTGCAACTATATGAAAATTAACCATACTAAAAAAGTGTAATTTCAATACAATAATAGCAATTCAACAAGTTTACTTTATTATATTTTATGCTAACGCAAAAAGAGAAGTCCGTACAAAGCAGATAGGTTAATTTAAGAGAAAAATATAGTACGAAGTATTGTTACCAAACATTTTTAATAAATAATAATATTGTGAAAACATCTCAAATTTAAAAATCTCTACTGGAATAATTATTTACATTGTCAGAATAGCCCGGTGAAGTGTATATTTTAACTGATATAATATAATATATACATGATAAATTTATTTTAACCAAATAAATTTTATTTAAATCATAAAATCTACTAAAAATCACTTTCTACCTTTTATATGCAAAAAACCTAACCTTTTCGGTGTCAATTGAAAAAATTATTACTTAAATATTGTTAAAATAAAAAATCGAAAAAATTGTTTTAAATATATCTTAGGCTATGAATTCTTTAATCAGTCTCATTAATAGATACTTCCGTAACGGTTTTTATTTAAATAATAGTTTTAACGGGGCAAATTGTTCAAAATATTTATTTTTTCAGAACCAACTTTTATTTAATTAAACAATAATTATAATCAGTTAATCGATTACACGTAGATCATTGAATACATAAACCCATCTTATATTAACTACTGTATTATACTTTTATGTACTCGAAATAAAACTCTATCAATTATTTAATAAGTATTATTATTGTAAAAATGTGTTACAAAACTGTTTATATAATTTTTTAAAAAATATCGATTACATGTTATTATAACTTGCGAACGCTAACTAAATGGTAGTCCGGCATAGTTATCACTTTATTCTCAGTCCACGTTTACTAAATTTGTTTTGAGATATTGTCATAACTTACTTTGCCCGGACTTATATGCAGCACAATATTATCAAAACCATTAAAATGCAATGAATTAATATTTATAAATTAAAATATCTTTAAAATTTTTAATATCTGGCTTAATAATTTTAAACTCATAGTGCTAATATTGTATTTTTCTATCAACAAATATTATTTTTACTGTTATATTTTAAGAGTTATTTGTAAATAATGGTACTGTAAAATCAAATACTAATCTTTACATGATTATACGTTTAATAATTATTTTTCTAAAATGTTTTGTCTACCTCTGCGAAAAATAAAACAGACATTTTATTTGAAATAAATATTAAAACTTTTTACACTAATTTTTTTTTTTTTTTTTTAATGAACATAATGCTATTACAAAATAAATATTTTTAAAATTCCATCGAAATCGGCAATTAAATTTAACCATTTAGTTAGATCATAATATTACAGCTGTAATATATTTTATCAAGTACTTCACTTAAATAGATTACTTACGACTGGGTAAATATTAAGTTAATACTTATACAACACGGAAGTTAACAATTTACATTTATGAGATACTATTGGAAAATGTAATTATAGAATTACTGAGTATTTAGCCGATTTAAATTTTATTTGTAAAAAATGTTTTTTTACATGAAAATGTTTTTTATTTACTAAACCGACATTTCCGAATAAATATGGACGTGGCTTTATAAATTATCAACATTTTAATAGTCTTCTAAAAATTTCATAAATTTTAATATTATCCGTTCTAACTTTAACTGTTATTTTAAAGAAAAACCAATTTGAGACTAAAATATTTCACGCATATACAGAGTGAAACAGATTTAACAGACAACTCTCTTAACTTTTGATCCAACAATCATTTCCTAGTAATATTTTTTTAACAATTTAATTATTAGACTACGTTAACTCTCCGCCGGGCGCGTTCAAGAATATTATATAATTATTATATAAATATTAATAATATAGTAATGCGTCCGGCAGCATATTTACCGCAATTTTAAAAACTTTAATTTTTAATTGTTTCAAGCCCATATTTAAAATTTTTTATGATAGATGATATATACAATAATAAACTACATAAACATAGTGTAGAATTTATTTTGTATTATTTTAACACTTACATCTTAAATTCAAGAAAAAAATATCAAACTAACCTTTTTACGTAATCTTGTGTCTTATTGTGTAACTTAAATTTATTGATAACCTCAATCGAGTATACCTGGATTTAAAAAAGTTACCCTGTTTCTTCAAAAAGTACGACACGGAATCTGCACGAGCGCACGGCAGAGGTTTAAAAACATATTTTTTACATAAAATATAATTTATATTAAATAGCCATTTTTTAGACTTTTTCACAAAAAAAACAAATTGATGGGTCGATAATAATTTTAGGATAAGTACTTATTGAGTTACAAGCATTTTAATACATAGAGTGAGTATGTAGCACTGATGGAGTGTTTATTGAGATCTAAATAAGTATTTATCTTAAATTTATAATCGACCCATCAAAATATACTGTTGATACTACCATTGACATTAATAATAATGTCACAGTATAAAAAATTCACTGATTCAACGTGATTCATGAATTCCCAAAAATTAACAATTCCTAAAACGGAAATACAAATAAAATTGTTTTGAACAAAGATTCTTCACTTTTAATATATCATTATTTATTAAATTAGTTGGAATTACGAACAATTAGTAAACAATTAACGATGTTTATTAAAATAATGATAACATTTCATATCAAAAATCTTATTAATTTTTATAATACTTATTATAATAGACTTATTTTTTAGACGAATTTTCGGAATGATAACTGAATTAAATCTAATTAATTTTTATACCAATACTTTATCGTAAATATTTTTATTGTGCAATCTATTTATACATATATATGACGTAATACTAAATTCGCAAATGTTACCCATATTTGGTTTATTCGCACAATTATTACATTTGCCAATATTTTAAAAACTACTTTACTAATAGGGTTTTTTAAAACAATAGGCTTAATTTTGTTTGTCGCCGACATAATACGAGTAAAAGTAAATCACAGTTCTACACCAATATTAATAGAGCCAAGTACAATATATCATATCATATACATATTTAAGTATACCAATACCGCGGTTTAAGTATTTGTTTAATATTATCCAGGTTAGTATTAAAATTATTCAAATCGATTGAAAGCTAGATTGAAAAAAATATTTTTTTGTACTTTAATGAAGGATATTTAAATATTTAGCATTTAGTAAGTGAACTTGAAAGGTCAACTAGATACTTATGTATTTTAATATAACTTGAAAACGACAATACTAAATTCTATGTGTGTAGATGATGGTCGTTTTTTAAAACCGAGTTGAAAATATACTTGAGTAAATTAAATACTATAGTTTGTATGACCGACAAACAAGAAACAAAAGAGAGTGCAAAAACCATAAACCTCGACGAGTTGAGTTGTATAAATCTCATATATATTTTGAATGACAAAAGAATTCAACCAACCGTTTTTAAGTAAAATATTTTAATTCCAGTAAATACAACGGGAAAAACTTCGGTTAGCAGTGCGCGTTATTTTATTATTCTTTTTTACGTGCATAGACACTCATTAAAAAAAAAAAGTAGTTTTATCATCGTACAAACAATTCAGCTATCCAGAAACGTTCAGTAAACTCAACATCTATAGTTTTTTTTTTTTTATTGCGGTCCCTTTTTATTTTATTTCCATTGCGTTATGCTGAGCGAAGCTGCAACACAAAGATTTATAATATCGTTAAATCCTACAGAATCGCAACGTGAGTAGAACTGCTACTGTTAGCTGTTATTTCCACCATATATACATAAATACACTCACAAACGCACGTATGCATATGTATGTATGACCCGAAGGCAGAGGGTAAAAAGTTGAGAGAAGCATTTTCCCTTTATACATTTTTTTTTTGTTATTTTTTTGCAGACGGGTCGAATACTAGCAACGTCACTAATCCAACAGAAAGTTTTCCCCTATTAAAAAACTCAAAGCAGAGAAGGTATGCATATTATACACATACACAAACACACATATGCACATAAGCACATACGTACACTTCTACTCCTACTACTACCACAGGCGTTTCTCTAACGAAGCTGAGGAAGGTGGGTAAATATAAAAAAATTACAGACAAAAATCCTTGGACCAGCAACGGACAGGAGGTAGGAAAAAAGGGATTGGTTAGCGGCCGGTAGAAGCTTGGGCGTGGTCGTTCTGGGGTAGAAAAAAAGTGCCCGGGAAAAGTGTCGGGAAAAGGTTGAAAAACGAGTTGCCATATTTCCCTCTCTCGGGGATTCTGAGAGAGACGTATCCCTCTTGTGAGGGTCTAATTACAAAGCCCCCGGACGCTGGTCACGAAATACTAATTACTCGGGTTGCAAAACGAGGCAAATATTATACGCACACTAATATGCTTAAGCAAAACTTAGGGGTGCTTGGAATTTTAAAAACACAGCTTCGGGCAAAAAAAGGAGTTTTTATTATAAAAGATGAAAAATAACTTTTTGTTATTGGTAATATTTTTTATAGCTAGTAGTATGATAAATAGTTAATATTATTCATTTCTAACCCCAATACATTTTTTATGGTATACTACAAGTTGATGTTTACTCATAAAGTTTTTCTTTTTAATGAATAATTTAGATTTCTGGTAGTAGTAATATATATTTTGTTAAATAATAAAAACACTTGACTTTGTCAACATATTAATTAAAATTTGAATAATGGCTATATTTATAAAAAATATTGATAAGCTTTATTGTTTATCTATCTTTATTTCTTATAATTTCAAATAATATTTTTTTAATCTCTATATTATGCTTATTCACTCGTACAATTTTTAAGCATATTTTCGTTACATTTATACAGCTCATTCATCTTTTTATAATTTGAATTAATATGAAAAATTTAAAATTCAGAACCTTTCGCTAGATTAGTATTACACCTAATCAAAGTTCCATCACAATAATGTGATTATTAATCTAATCATTAGATAAATAATATAGGAATGCATTAGAAACAAACGAACATTTATTTGTCAATACCGAAGATTTCTTCTAATAAGACAATGATTGATTTGTATAAAATACTTGAAATTTATAAGGCGTAAACAGTTTATCTAAATGTATATCTAAAAATATGAATCAAACATATTTTTAAAAACTTTAAATTTTATTGTGTCTTTAAGTTAATCAAAAAACTAAATAATAAATCAACTACATGGCAATAATATTTTATCGTAGGGATTAAAAAATGTTTAAAACATTAATTTAACAGTAAAATTTATAGAAATTTTGATTAAATCTAAGAAATTTATTTATGAATCACTTTAATAATATAACAGAGTATAATACATTATATGTAGCTATGACGATAACATACGTATTTTTTTAACTATTCAGTAGTTTAATAAATACGGAAAGTATAAAAATGAAATTATAAAACTTTATAGAAAATAAAGGGTTAAACTAATGTTACAAATAATTATTGAATACAAAATAGTATTACTGAACCAAATAGTTACTTTTACTATGAAAATAATTATGTAATTTTAGACCTGTCGTCTTATATGAAACTATTAAAATGGTTTGTTAAAAATCTTGCGCTAATGAAAAAAAAAAAATAACAATATACACTTTAATATACAAATTAAAGAAAATACTAAAGAAAATCATATTTCGTAACTACAAATAAATGTTTAAACACTGAAAATCCGATAATTTAAAATAAATTATTGTTAAAATATTTTTAATATGTTAAATGTAATTGAAACATAGCTTATTTGGAAACATTTTTTATACTTGTAACAACTACAAAAAAAAAATATTGTTATATATACAGAGTAATAGTAGAAAATTTTGAAAGATTTTATTATATATAGAAAATATATTAGCCATCAACCTTGCCCATTGATAGCATTATAAAAGGCATCAAAATCTTTTCAAAAAAAACAAATCAATAAAGAATAATAATATACTTGCTAATAAAGTGAATTAAATGAATATCAATATTATTACCCTAGAAATTAATATACAATATATTTTCTAAGTAAGGAAATAGGTAAATTGTTATACACAATGAGAACATTAGAAACTCGTTTCCTTACTTACTAAACACACCGTATATATGATAATACCACCTTTGGAATTACTTTGTAAAAATTTAGATTTAATCTAAACTTTGATCTAAACGGCTTGTAGCCATCAAAAACCGTTGGAAAAGTCTTATATGTAGCAAATCCTAATCATCATAATCCCATTTCATCAGAAACAATAAAGTATTATTGTTTGATAAATATAAAAAGTTTGTAGATCATTTGAAAGAAGAATTCAAAGTTATATATTTCAGTATTATCAAATTCTTATCTAAGTATTTTGACATTTAACAAATGAATGTTTGCTAGCTTATGTTTTTATTTTTATTTTAAAACTATTTTAATTAATTATATGTTTGTGTGACATTATTTATACACCAAAAGATAAAGTTTTTTTTAAATTTTCAACCATCTAATTAAGATTAAATGAAAAAGATATCATTAATGCTGTTAGGTGATATTTGGTTTCATATGAAAATCATCTCTTTGGGGAATTTCAATAATGTTGTGTTAGTGATCGAAAATAAAATGTCCCAAACCTAACCAATTATGAGTAATCATCCTTTAATTACACTACTTTCTATAGTTTTAAAATTAATATATAATATAATAAGTTGAATTAAATCATCTTCTTATTTTATTATAAAAACATATTTTACTTTTTTTTTAGTTTCGTTACGAAGCTGAGAAAATATTAGTTATACTATGATATGTTTTTTTGTTCAATTATTTGTAATCTTATATTATAATCTTAAGTGTGTTATACTGAGTGTTCATTAAGCAAAGAAATGGGTCAATTGTTACAAACTATGTGAACAATACAAACACATTTCCTTACTTACTAAATACCCTATAAATCTTTACATAAATAAAACAATAATATATGTATATTTCAAATTATGTTTCTTACTATTTTCCTAAGTAAAGTGAAAATTAACTTAGTTTAAGTAACTAACTCAAAAATTTTAAACAGTCCATATTATTTTAAAAGATTTATCAACAATAAAAATTAAAAAATATTTTCAACATAATCGAAGTTTTCATATATTATGCGTATAAGTTTGTTTAACAATGTGTAGGTATAAATTAATGATTAAATTTCACATCATTGATTACTTTAATAAATAGTTAAACAAAATAATAAAATATATTGAAACCAATAAACTAAAACAGTTATTCGAAAGAAACTGGTAGGTAACAAAAATGTATAAAAATCTTACAGAGTTTGTATTTTCAATCATATTCTTAATCTCATTACAAATTTTAATACTAATATTCGTAAGGAATGCAATTAGGTCAGAATCTTATAAAACTATTGTTTATACTGTTAATTTACCCTAATTTAACTATTTTTGAAAAAAAAACCTCGCTATTCAATGATTGTTTTTGATAATTAAAAGAGAAAATAATAGCAAGGAATACTACCACAAGAGTTTGAGTTTTACTTTTTTTATGCCAACTGCAAAACAAAAATTTTCTTAGAGAAAATTGAAATTGACGAATGAAACTATTTCATTCGTTATTTTATCGTTTACAAGAAACTTTAGTTATTAGAAATTAAAAAAATTGTGATTTTATTATAATTACTATCAATATTACATAAGTGTTATAAAGATAATTATTGATTTCGAAATCAGCACAGATATTGAGTAGCATGCCAATAAAGGTAAGAGTTTAATAAAAGTACGCTTCTTTATTTTCACGAATACTTTTTAAAAAGCTTACAACGGACTTGCGCGTTATGTCTCTGACCCACTGCTACCGCCGCTTTATCGACTAAAAGATGGCGGCGGTCACCGAGGCGGCTTTACCCTATAAACTACCCTAATGTTAAGGGATGGGGGCGTAGTATTATACTTCCTCTCTTCCTGTTTCCGAATAGCCCGCTGTCCTACCACCGCCACCGTCGGCAATGTTCAGGTCCCTCTAAAGGATCGCAAAACTAAGGGTTTTACCCTTTTTTTTTTAGGTCCGAAACGATTTATTTTTGCCCGGACCAGAAGATAACGCCGTAATGTTTGCACGGTCAACTCTGCCTGCCAGCAGAAAAAAGAGGGTCCACTTCTCCCTCACCACTTGTGCGCAAGAATTTCAACCCAGCAGTCATTAACGTAACGCTACAGTAAGCAGGATTTTTTAATATGAGACTTTTTTTTTTGTTTATAACCCTTCCACTATTTTTTTTAGTTTCTGCTCACTTCCGTTTAATTTATTACGAGAAACCCGGGAAAACTCGTCGGACATACGATAGATATATTGTCCGGGAAAAACGTCCAACGTTGTTTCTTTATGTATCTCTAATTCAACTCGGCAACAAACTAAGCGAGACACATTATTCAACCGGAAAAACCTTCACTCTGACGACTGTGTTATTTATTCCTCTCAGAAATCCGCCAAAACGAATGCACAAAACATGCCAAAAACTAACATTAAATAAATAATTAAATTTTCCACCCTTCTTGTTTTTGTGATAAGCAATAGTCGAGAATTAACTTTCTGTACTGTAATTTCTCTCGTCCTCTGTACCTAATGTGATAATCAAGCTATTTCAATTATATGGTTAAAGTCATATTTAAAATTTGTTCAATAGTGATTGATTATTGTCAACGTAAATGTTTATTTGTTGTAAAATCAACTATTATATATATAAAAAAAAAATACAAATTATATTCTCCTAACGTTGTAGATTAAGAATACTCATATTCTACTTGTTATCAAGTAGATTTAGTTACAACTGAGTTAAGAATCATAATAATTAAAATAAATACATAAAAAATCTGAGAGTGTACATAATTTTACTTTTCTTAACCTTTTATAATATTATGTATTTTAATATTTAAACAATCAAATGAAATCATAAGATTTAAACATTTTGTTTAATTAAATAAAGTAAACATATCTACTAGTTTTTACTACATAAATATCATTAAGTTTCCGGAATATTCTTCTATGTTTTACAAAAAGTATTGATCACTTTTTATGATTATTATAAATACAATTTAAGATGTAAAATTTTAATGAAAATTCAATTATATAAAATTAAAAATATGAAATGATGAAACCAATATTGTATATTGTATTTAAACGACAAAAATAATAATCTAGGATATGTTGACTGAAAAATTAATAGATATAAAAATTATTTTTTTGTAACTATATAAGAGAATGAAAGTTTTGAACAGTAATTTTATTTTTCATAAACTTCAAAATAATATTATTTTATACCTAAAAATAATTTTCTTTAAAAAATCAATACCGTTTTTATATCTTAGAAGTCTTTAAACTGTCCTAAATTTACAATCAACGAATCGAAATTTTTTATTAAAGAGTTCCAAATACTGTTTTTTGCTGAAAATTTATTATAACAGAAGTAATCTTGTTACTTTTGAATTCATGATCTCACTTAAACCTTTCATAACTATTGGATAATTCATAAATCATTACTCAAAAACATATTTTTATAGACATGATTGAAGCAAAAAATTACCTATCATCAAAACTGTCGTTTATTAATATTATTAATGTTATACTAATATTATTTAAAATAAGTATCAATATATTCATCTAGTAGAAATAAATTTAATGAACTTATTAAAAGAGCTATTACATGGTATAAGTTATAATTGTATGAATAGCTAATATTCGTTAATACAGCGTACTTTTTTTATATTAACTACTCTATTTTACTTAAAATACTAATTAAATTAACAAAATTGTTGATAATATTTTTTTAATTTCATATATTTCTTGGTTTTTTAAGTATTAAGTATTTTTTAAATTCTTCCCTTATATATTATAACGGTGTCAAATTAATTTTTTAACATCATACATATTTAACTAATTTTCTAAATAAAAAGTAATTTAATTAAGGAAATGATTGTTCGATAACAACTTTTGAATTAGTTATTCGGAAATTTTTAACATTTTTAAATATAGAGTAGAGGATGAGCTTGGCAATGTAATGCGAAGTAATAAAAACAACGCAACTCACACTTTACCACTACTCAATATTCTAAAATTATAATAAATTCCGATTTAATGTGTCGAAAGTTATGATCAATCAATTATTTTCTTAATTAAATCATTTTTTATTTTATAAGCTAGTAAAATTTATACGATACCGCTTAAAAAAAAATATTTCTAAAGCATATTAGTTAACTATTTTTTTTAATATATATTTCAATCATAAATAGTTTCAGTTAAAAATAACAGAATTTTTAAAGTATTATATTACTATAAAAATCTCATAAGCTTATACTGTTTTCCTTTAAATGTTCACACAGAAAAAATTTTGCTGTTTGTTTGCCATTTATTATTATTTTTTTTTTTTTACTTTTCAACGTACGAAAAATAATAATTTTCGATAAAAAATATACACTTGGGACAGAGCTTGTACAATGTTAGCACCATAATTATTTCTTATAAACCTACACACAAATCTGATGAATGAATTTACCGTGTACAGAGTTATGAAATGTTAATAGATTAATAGGTTTGTCGTAAGTATGACAAAGAGGTGTTTTATTTATTTGTATAAAAAATGAGCCGGCACAAGTATGTCGGGTCACGGGTTATAGTTGGGGGTACAGTCCATTGTCGAAGAACCGGACACAGGCCGTTACGAAAGGGGTCGCTGAAAACGCACGGCCCGCAAACAATACGGTCCGCGCTGGTCACGAGCCAGAGAACGATCGCGTGCCTATCTGAAGACAACTGGTTTTGAACGCTCAACCGAAATGCAAAATCATAACAAATGAATTGAAGAACAATAACAGAAACCATCAAATAATATTATTATTCAGCATAAAAACAAGACAATGTAGTATTGCGTTAATTTTTATAGTTCAAATTGATCCAGGTTTTTCAATTTATTGACTAATAAAATTTTAATACATACTTCAATTTGGTCCAAACTGATCGATGTAAGACTTCATGTAACGATGGCGATAGAAAACAAACTGACGTGAACTTCTGACATTCGGTTCACATAGTTCTACGTAGGCGTTTTAATGTATGCGGAAAACACAAAGGATATTATTAAGGGTACGTAAAGGAGACAAGTTCCTAGTTCCCACGATGACCACCACACATAACGTTACATATTTAGATGAGCATAGTTAGACCGTGTAGGTGTGTAATTCGGGCGAGTAAGTATCGGGGGTGGTCAAGGTGCAGGAATCTATGGGAATAGAGCGGAGACGGCTGCAGTAATAGAAACACCTTTTGTGTAAGTGGGAGCTGACACACAAACGTTATTGCTAAGTGTGCGTTTGGCAACCCGTTTTTGTTATCATATGAAATAGTACGCACCAAACTGTAAGGCGTAGGAGTAAACATGTTATACAGGTAAAATAAGGGTGCTGTCTTCCCACACTACATTTCTATTCACAAATTTGCGCTTCCTCGTTCAGTTTTTAAGTTAACGGTAACCGCATTTTATTTGATCGGGTAACTCTTACACGGAATGTCTTAACTAAAATACCAAGTAAACCATTTGACAAAATAAATGTATATTAATGTAGTCAATTATTGTACATAGTATGTACGATAAATAAAACTTCAGTTACTTGTTTGATTCAATTCAGTTTATTTTTATAAATTTCAACACATGTCCAAAAGGATTATTTTTATAATGACGTCATTGATAATAAGGTACTTAATTATATATTTGTACATACATAATTAAAAATATTTAATTGTCTAACGACTTTTGATTTTTGCAACTATTTATAGATAAATAATATTATAATTACATACATTTGTAAATTACATTTACATAATAATTTTGTCAGTTAAAATAAAAATATTTATTGTTACTGAACTAAATGAATTAATAAAAATACAACCACAATAATAGAATTTTATGACTCGAAGAGTAGCATTAAAATCGATATTTTCAAAAGTGCAAAGTAATTTTTGTAAAAATAATGAGTTTACTACTAAGTCTAACAAGCAACTCGCAATTTTTCTTGTTATAAACTTTAATTTCTAATTTTTTTGAAAGTCAAAAAATACTTAATCGACTCTATTGGAATTTAGGAAACAATTATGATAACGGCAAAACACAATTAAGAATCTAACTCATTAATAAATTCATATTGATTTCAAATAAACTTAGTTTTTACTTCATTTTTTTTTATTCAATTTTTTTTTAAATGTCAGATAATAAGAATCTGCAGATTCTAATTTTCAAATTCTGTACCTCTTCTCTACTTTTAAGATTTTTAATTTCAAATATATTTATTATCATACAAATAATATATTATAAATCTAGAATTAAGCAATATATACTATCAATATAGATACTTTTCTTGACTTAAAAACTGAAGTACTATAGAATTTATAAATAGTTTATTAGCTACTCTATTTATTATTTTATTTTTACGAGTCTACTCGAAATAGGACTTATGGTTGTGCATTTACATAATAAGAAATTAATATTTATTTTAATCTTTATCAGAGAAATAGTTACTTTATCGTCATAGATCTATGTCTTGGGATGGTATTTATCGAAAATGATATTTGTTTTACTCTTCTCATCTAAAAAATTATGACATGATAAACATAATTTATATTTATCAATTGAAAAAATTCAATGTTTAATTTTTCTCTTAAATTCGATTGTAACATTTAAATATTATTTATTTATTTCTAACTAAAAAAGTCTAAACAAGATTTAAAATTCTATTCTATGGAATTTCACCTTACATCGTCTGACTTATTCCTAAAAAGTAATATTATAAATTTAATATTAGCTAAAATAATTTTTTTCGTACTCAACGGTTATGTTACACAATGCACATCTGTATTACAAAATGATCTCCTCAATTGGAGCTTTACGGTTATTACTTTTTTATTTGAAGGCTATGTCTTTAAACAATTTAAGTTACTAAAGTAATCCACAAAAAATGTTAGAAGCTCATAATATATTATAAACAAATTGAAATCAGATATTTCCAGTATCAGTTGTCTTGAAGATAGTCCTCAGGAGAACTTCAGGTACTCAAAGCATTATGATTACATTCAACTATACGCAGAAGATAAATTTTTATTTAGCTATAAAAAAACGATAATGTAATGTGTTTTATTAAATTATAAATAATATCAAAGAAAAATCTCCACAAGACATGAAAAATGTTGAATTTTACTACATAACATTGAGATCGTTTGGAATAAAACACGTTAAGAACTTAAAAACTAAATACAATAATCAAGTAAAATGGAATAATGACGATGAATACACTATTGGTGGTATCTTAGTATTATGATTGAGGATGTAAAAACGTGATTCTTAGATAGACTTTGATCTTAAAATTGTTTTACAAAACGGTATTTAATTTTTTTAACGTCGTTAAAGCTGATTTGGAAAAAATTACTATACATCGAACATCAAAACGTAAAAAAAATCGTCGACTATATAAAATATTGGATGAGTGTGATGAAAGATTATGGATGGTTATTAAATATTGAAAATATTTCGTTGATAAATCCTATAATAAGTAGTAATGAAAACGTAGCTAACCTAGAGAAAAAAAATTTAGTTTCACATAAATACATCCGTTGACTCAATATTTGTCAAAAAAAAATTATTTATTATAGCTCGAATTCGGTATTTTTTTATTTCATGATAAATACACAGAGTAAAACGTTCGTTTCCGATTGCCCCTTGGAGTGGCTGCCGGTTTACCACTGGTGATTTATTTATTTTCTACCGTGTATTGATGACGTAGTAGTAATTAAAACTGTGGAGTAATATTTCCGCACTCGATGGAGACCCGGAAAGTTTTTGTAGACAATTATCGAACATACACGAGTATTTTATTATTATTATTTTTTTTTTTATTAATTTACTCTACAATCCACAGAAATATTGCCACCGTTGTTGTTACAAGGTTTGCTATACGTTCTTTTTCTCTGTTTACAGAAAAAGTTGTTGGTTAACCATAAAAGAGTATTACAAAATAAAAAATTAATCGCTCCATAGAATAAATTAAACGACATTATTTTTTAGCAAACTTGCTAGAAAGACTTATGTCGCCATTGGTACGAACAATTGGAAAGTATGCTGTTACCTTATGGCACTTTTATTATTATTGTATACACTTTCATGTGTAGGCGATATGAGTATGTACTGCGATTGTGGTGCGTAGAGAAACAATTGTTTTATAGAGCGCAAGCGAGAAAGGCGTCAATGAATGAAAACGGAGAGAAAGAGGCAAAAAGAAGGGTAAAAAAATAAAGTCTGATTTTGATTAGTGTTGGGTAGCAGCGGTGTCGGCCATTTTGCGCAACGAAAGGCTAATGCATACCCTACTTTGCCACCGACTATGACGTATTAAAGTAACAGCAACAGCAGCCATTGCATCCAGAATAGCAGAAGACGGGGAAACATATGCAGTTAAGTGGAGAGAGGGGTAAAAAAAACGAATGCGGAAAAAACAAAACTCGATGATGGGGACATATCGACACTTAAACGTATGCCGCTCGGTGTCGCATAAATGATAGATTAAATACGGCCTTATCCGGATATTCAATTTGGAATCCCTAAAAAAAAATTTGTACCCTCTATCCCATGCTTAAACACCATTTAGTGAACCGTTAACATTATTTAATAATATTACGCGTACATAAATATAACCGCATTAGATTTAGTGCTATTAGATATTACATAATAATATTATAACGAAGCATACAACTATTACTGTGTTAATAGTATCATGTAAATTTCATTAAGCAATATCCTTTACATTTTTTTTTTTTTTTGTCTCGAGAAAGACCGAATTAGGTACCACAAATCATTTATTTATCCTGCGGTTTAAGTTGGACAAAATCTGATGATATAATTTTATTTATTACGTATTAAGGCAATCCTTTACATATTTTAAGATAAAATATCAGTTCTTCATTATAAAAATGTAATTTGAAGGTTAAAAAGTAAATTTCAAGAGTTTTATTAGTAAACGTACACGTATATGAAATTAAACTTCTAATTTAAATTGTAATATCTAAAAATATAGCTTAAGATATATATTTTTATTACTTTGAAAATACTTCATAAAAAAAAAAAAAAAATTCAAAACAGACTATTATAAAGCAATGAATAAAAAAAATCCAAAATAAATGGAACAAATTGACACACGTTAATTGGCCTCTTAAAATATAGATTAAGACAACGTTAAGACTTAATATCTTAATATTTAGCTTAGTTAAGTCTGAAGACCTATGCCTAATCGTAAAACCTAATAATAATTAGGGTTAACTTAAATAATGTTGTTTAAAGTCTAAATTCATCAATATTATACTTTATATGATCAATTGTTAAATTCAATTTTTATATGATTGATACATTTCCTTTAATTATCGAAATAATGAATAATTATAATTATTAAATAATTATTTAAAAACAATTTTACTCAAAAATAAACTTTCCGGTTTACGGGATAAGTTCACATAAAATACTTAGTTTACAGTTTCATCTGTGAAATAAGATAAATAATTAAGGCAAAATTTAGTTTTCAAATGAAATTCTATGCGTTTTTGAATTTATCTATAAAATTTTATCACACTATCTGTGTGATAAATGTATTATTGATACAAAGGCAAATATATATGTAATATTTTTTTAAGTATCTAAGATTTTACTGATATCTGCACGACTATTTTCCAATTTTTATAATATATAATTTTTATCAAAACCAATTACACAATAATATAAGATTTATGATTTAAAATATTAAATAATAATAATAATATTAATCTGAACTATATTTAATATACAATGCGATTTTTAATAATGTGAGGGCATTATTAAAAATATATAGCCCAATATTTTTATAAAATTATTTTTTTTATAGAAATGTACTGAATACAACTTGACTTATTTTAATGGACTGTATTAAATATTAAGTTATTTTGAGCCATAACCTAGTGGAGACAAGATTGCAGCAGTTCCACTAATGAAAGGAACATATAATTTTTTTTTTTTATTATTTAATAAAGATAGATTTAATTGAAATTTTGACTGATCGATGGCCTGTTTTATAATATAACTTTATAAAATATTAACATTTTAATATTCAGAAAGATGAAGATCGGAATAGTATTTATTTAATCATAATGCGAAAGGATTTTTCTATTTTGTGAACCCTTTTCGCGTTATTTAAAAAGTGTAATATATTAAAAATTAGTGTTACAAAACTAGTTTTCGATCAGTTACAATTTTATTTAATTAATTTTCCATTTATTACATCAAAAATAAATTTAGGTTACAATTTAGATATCAATTTTCAATAGTATTAATAATTTGTTTATTGGTTTCTTTTAGTTACACGATTATTGCAATTTATAAAACATGAAGTATTTTATATCAGTTATTTCTTATAAGAAGTTCAATTTATTTTTCATTTAATAGAATACAAATAAATATAGGTTCTCATTTAATTTTCAAAAATTAACCTAAGATTTACCCACGGGAAAAGTATTTTCACAGTGAATTTGATATTTTTGATGATTCATAGAAATAAATCAAAGTTAATTAAATAAATCGTTAAGTAAAAGCTAATTATTTAACAAAACAATATTATGATTGTATTATATATAAATCATTAATTTATTTTACAAATTTGTTTCTAATAAATAAATATACTTCAATAATAAAATTCGACCAAAATCAAGTGAAAAAAATCATTATGAATGGATATTATTTATCACTAATGAAAAAATTTGCTTAAATTCCATAGTTACTACGTTGGTTTCAATCAATGCTTTATTACAATAAAATTAATTTTTACATGAGTTATATATAAGTTTTTTATGGTGTAGTCTAATTGATAATTTTTGTCAATAATTTTTCAATTACTTTAACTGTTTAAAATACATTACATTATGATAATCCTAAGAGTTATAAACTATGACTTTTTTTTTGTTGAGGTCAAAAATATGTAATACAATACCATTTATTATTAAAAAATGTATGGAAAATACTCTCTTGAATTACTCAGGATTTATCAAAGTAATATTTTTTAAAACCCATTTCATTTATCTAATACTTTAAGACCACTCATATTGAATATTCGTTTTATAAAAGTAAAACTCTAAATTGGATTTCAAATGTATTATTATATCTCTTAGTAGTTTTATATAAATCCAAAAGGGTAAATAAAATGTATTAAAAATGTATTATTAAACATTTGAAGTTTAAAAGCAAAACTAAAAAGTATGAATAAGGCCAAATTAGTTTTGAAAACAATTAATGAAATGGATTAGTTAATTTGGAAAGTTCAACCTACAATACTAAAATACTACAAAAATGTTTTTAATTTAAATGAGTATTTATTCATTCAAATTTCATAATGTATTAATTTCAAAATATTGATTATTTTATTTAGAATAAATTATTTTCGTGATAAGTTGTTTGCATTAATTTTCATATAGGTTTTCGTCTTACCTAAGATATTTCAACCAAATTTTATTAAAAAAACACATAATATATATGTATATAATATTAAGCAGAACAATTTTTGATCTTATATATTGTTAAAAATTATATACAAGATAATATTATAAAAATTTATTCAATGGATATTTTTCTTTATTATATTTTAATAAAATAATAATAATTATTATTATTAATGATTTATATGTTTTTAGATAAAAACTATCTTTAAAAGTAATGGTATTCTATATAAAAATGAATTAATAAATATGATGCACATATTTTCATTCATAATGTAACTATTCGTGATTAATAAAATTATAAGCAAATATTGAGTTATGAAATAATGAGTATAAAATACTCAAATTACTCAAAAAAATAATTCATAGTTATTTATACTTGTTTTTTTTTAATTTTTTATTATACACATATAAATAAAAAAAAAATTATAAGATTTGAAATTCAAACATTTAAAAATCATATGATTGCTTCTGCTTATTTTTATATAAATGTGTTTCTTTTCAATGCATATTATCGAAAAAACTGGTTATGAAATTTTTAAAATAGTTACAGTCATCTAAAATATTGTTATCTATTCAGTAGCAGTAACTTGTTCATGCTGTTTCTAATTTCAACAATTACATTAAAAATGATCCACCAAATAGAAGCTCATTAAGTATAAAATAGAAATAAATTAAACAATAAGATTAATAAGATTAATATGAATATTACAAATTGTAAAAATTATTTTAAATCAAACAAAAACAATATTAATCGAATTATTATTCGAGATGAATCAAAATCTTTCTGGCATATTGATGTATTATTAAAACATAGAAATATCATTGAACGATGCAAAATGTAAGTTTCCTTAATAATATTCAAAGACTTGAAACATGACTCAATGATAAACTCAGTTGAATGAAAATATACTTTAAAGGTATTTTTGATTTTTTGAGCATAATCATGTTAAAACTAACATAGAATCATTTGTTATACCTCAATCAACAAAAAATATTACAAGTAATATTACAAATACACATACAAATTGTTACTTTCGAAGAATGATTTTGCAAATTTTGTTAACATTAAAAATTCATCAGCAATAAATCCAATTCCTTGAGATATTAAGACAGTTTATAGTATACTCTCAAAAATCATAGGGAATATCAAAACTTTCTAATATTAAATCTATCTGTATGTCAGATAAAAATGTTCAATTGTTAGAACTTCAAGATTCATACGCGACGAAAATAGCCCAAGAAATAAAAAAACATAACTATTACCTAATAAAGACTTAAACTGTATTTTTAGAGACTACATATAACTAAATGGTAATGAATCATTACTTCTATCAATATAAATTTAAATAAAGTAAGAAAGTATATAAATACAAAACTATAAAGCCAAATATCCACAAATTTGAGTGAACTAAAGATGACAGTAAATTTTTTTAGATAAAATGCTATTTATAATCGATTTTCTTTACCAATCACAAAAAAAATATAGCATTTCTCAAAAATATTCTCATGTGACTCATTTATGTTTTTTTTTTTTTTTTAGAAACGCTTGAGGAATAAATTAATCAAAATTTGTAACTTAAATATTATAGCATCAATATTTTTATAATAAAATAAATTATCCGAAAATTTCAATTTATTTTTTAATTTATTAATTTCTTATGTTTATCCCCTATACCTCATAATGTTATCGACCTTAATTTTTCAATTAGAAATATGTATAATTAACTAGCATATTTAGTAGTTAATGATATATTAAGATAATGGTTAACCGATAACCACTTTTAAAACAGTATTTCAAAAGTTTTGAAAAATGTAAAGTCATGACTAGTTGAGGTATGGGTGTTGCTATTATTATAGATACTAGTCAATCTTACTCCTTCTATCTAGAAATAAAAATATTGATTACCTCTGAAATATTGTTCCACAAGTTATTATCAAAAGTTTTTCTTAAAAATTCATAATTTAATAAATAAATTAGTTAAATATGTATGTTTTAATTTGAAAAAATAATTTAACACACTTATAAGAAATAAGCGATGAACATTAAAATATTACATGGTTAATAGTGAGTAAATATATAACTAAATGAAAAAAAAATCAAGCACAGTGGGAACAAGTATAAATGACAGTGATTAAAATTACTATCACAAAAAAACGTTTTAGAATAAATCTGTAGATAGTTTTTAATTTTTGAATTATTCCAAAAGCAACATTAACTTCTATTTCATATTTGATTTTATTGTACGTAACTTAAGCTTTAATTTAACATATTTTACAATTAAACATATTTTCAAAAGTGAAGTTGAAGAAGTACTACTTTTATGCTTATGTTTCAATTTTTAAACCCTCCTATAAAAAAGGGAGTTTAAAACTATTATAAAAAACTATTAAATACTTCATACATGAAAATAGTAACGAATAAAATAATTTGTCCAAAAGTTCATACAAATCGGTTAATATATTTTTTTTTATTTTAATAAAAAATAATATTTCTGTCGTATTCTTCTTCTTCTTAATGTTCCTCTTCTATCGAAGGTTGGAAATCATAATATCTATAAGGTATTTGTTCTTGGCTTTACTGAATAGTTCCTTAGTGTTGCATTGAAATAACTCTCCTGTCGTATTCTTAGAAATAACAATTAAAAAATATTTACAAAGTTTGCTTTTTACTCATCAAATATATCGATTTACGTAAAACTCCATTTAAATTTCACTTAAATCAAAAATTATTAAAATGAATATCAGCTTTTAGAAAAAAGTCACATAATTGTAAAATAAGAAAAATTGTTAATAAATATAATTTAAAAATTATTTAAAGTACTTCCTTAAAATAATTTTTGATTTTAAAAAACATTTTTTTTATAATTTTAAGTAGAAAATTATTTGTTCTATTCTTATGTAACAGATGAATTGATTTTCTATTTATTATAATAATTATTTTTCTGGATTCATAACTTAAGAAAAATACTGTGTTATAGATTACTTTATACTTTCTTTAACTCAATAAATATTACAAATGGATTTTTGTCTTAAAATGTGTTAAAATAAAATTACAGAAAAAATGTATTAATTAATAAAATATATATAATTAAGATTATATTATATATAAGAAATTGTTTGGTAATAATTTAAATATTCATAAAAATTATCCAACATATAAACTTATTCAAATTTTTATCAATAATTTAATCACTTGAGAATTTTAGATATTTTTCTTAAACAAAGATTTTATAATATTTATGATTGTCATAATACACAGTAGTATAAATATGATCACGAATTATGTCATTAATGTTTATTTGAACAATATTTTTTTTTATAATAATTTCATTTTTATACTCGATTAAACGCATGAAATATTTTCCCGTCACTTCTGAAATTCCATAAAGGGTGACAATATTGGAAACGCTAACGGTTAATTATGGCTAATGAAAATCGGGTAAAACTTTCCACATATTTTTAATTGAAATAAAATACATGTTTTGCGTATTTTGCAGTACATCAATGCTATTTGAATGCCTATCCGTAACGCCGTAATAAAATCATTTGTCATCACACAAAATGTTTATACAATTATTAACGTTTTCATTACTTTGAATTCATTTTTGTACCACTTATAAGCAGTGCCGAAATAGGATAAAAATCCCTTTATAATTTCATATTTGTTCTTGATATAGTAACCACTAAATCAATTTTTTTATATTTTGTACCAATTTATACTACAACTACTTTCTTTATTATATTTAAGATAAAACATTATATATTTAGTTATCTCGTCTGCAATTCTTAATTCTAATTCTACTAATATACTAGTGAAATTCTCTCACTAATTTTTCCAACCATAAGATTGTCATATTTTAAACTATATCAAACAGATTTATCAACAAAATTTAAATAAACAATGAAAAAAGAGCACATTTTTTTAATTACTGCAATACAATTTTTATTTTATGTAAGTATGTGTTTTACATTATATAATCATATTTAAAATAAAAAATATTTTTTAGTTTTAATTTAATATTTTAAATAATATTAGCGACAAGTGATTAATTCTTACTATAAATAACCATACATTATAAATGTAAAATAAAGAATAACAAATTGTTATCAATCATAATATATAAATATTCTATAGAGCACTTTTGCAATTTTTATAAACTATACAACTGTATAGTTTGTTTTTATTAAAGAATACAGACTGGGCTTCTATTTTCTATTAGCTACAACTATATTTTAATGTTTTAAAATATCTTTAATTAATAAATCATAAAACCTATATATCATCAAATATTTATTTGAATATTAAAATGACTTTAATCATTTACTCTGAAGATAGGTGTTAATTTAACTTTTTAATGGAGTAATATTAGTACAACTAGCGATTCTAGTTTATTATTCTTAAACCACTAGCGATGCGTTTCGTAGCTACGTACATGTTTAAGACCCTTTGATCGAATAAAAATTAGTTCATTTAATTACCGTCAGAGAACGCAGTATTACACTTAGTAATACAATTTATATTTACTACTGTTTTGTATGTATATAAATATTTTTTAACTTTCATTCATTTATTTATTCAACTTTTGTAAAAATATTAAAATCAACAAAAAACTAAAATTTCAAGTCTAAATTCTATCAATTAATTAATTTATTTATTTATTAAATCAAAATTGATTCATAGTTTGCTTATAACAAACATTAAATATTTTCGGTATTATCATTAAAAGAGGACAGTGATGTTTTCCAAATTTTAATATTAGTTCTAAGATTTAAATTCTATTTTAAAATGTTTATGTGTCATCCTTTTTAGTATAATGTGATTATTTTTTTATCTTTAGACTTCAAATCTCAACGAATAGGTCATTCAGAAAATTAAAGTAAAAGACAACTTTTATAAGCTCATTAGATTTAGCTTTTTTCATGTGTGTAAGTATATATAGATAAGAGTATTCCTCAAAATACCTAAGTCATAAGCAAAAATATCCCATACAAAATTTCAATATACAAATATCAAGGCGTAAATATTTTAAGTTTTGAAAATTCCAAAGTCCAAAAATGTACGATTATTATATCCATTCGAAGTACAGCATTTATAGCCTCTAGTTATCCATTATATGCAAGAAAATGTAAAAAAATACAGCTTATCAAAAAATAAAGATTTTCTAGTAAAAGTATAATTATATATTCGCTATAATGTGTATTATGTGTTCATTGTATTAATGTAACATTTAAAAAAATGTTATCTGCTTGAGTAATTTTTAACTCAAAAATGTCGCAAAATATAGTATAGATCAATACACACACAGCATATCCTCAGTTTCCTTTGTTTTGTTCAGAGATATTATCATCGATTTCTTAGTTTGTTAACTAAGTTAACTTTTTAGTTTTTATTAAGAAATATTGTTTTCTCCTCAAATTGCAATTTCATACATTGTTTATAACCTTAACAGTAAAAGCACTGATGTTATTATAAATAAATATTTTTGTATTATAATTTCATAATTTAAGATTATAAATTGTCTATAATAGTTAAATCAAATTTTTATTTGCAAGTTTTAACAGGTTTGTATATTTTGTATTGTATTAGGTTTGAAATTTACAAAAATTATAATGTTAATAATAAATATGAATTGAATATACAAAAAAGATGGGAGTCTTTAATATAATATTATTAGTTATTAATAAATAGTAATATTTTTTGGGGGTAAAGATATACGAACGTACATAAACATATATTTATATTTATTTATCTACAAACACACATGTAAATGAGTCTATAGTTGGGTATTGAAATAATTTTATAGGGTTATGTTAATTTTCAAAATTTAAACTAGATCTTTATTTAACAAATATGAACACTCAAGTATAAAACAAAACAAATTATATGAAAATTATGAACAAAATGTCAAAAAAATTATTCAATTCAAAAATCATCTATGCAATCCTCTGCAACTATTAAAATTTTAAAACACTAAAAATTAAGTACAAATTTTCTTAGATTTTTAAGTTAAAAATTTAGTTAAAAAAAAACTTTAATAAAAAAAATGAATGAGTTCACTTGCAAAAAATATTGTATGAGACATATATATACAGAGTGTTATGAAACAGGTCAATTGTTATAAACAATTAAATGAGAACAATAAAAATCCGTTTCCTTACTTACTGAACATTCTGTATATAAAAATGACTGTATAACATAATATACTGCAAAATTGAAAGACAATCAAGTGCTTGGTTATTTTATATTTATAAATTAATTAAATTAACTTATTATATTAAATATTTTATATGAAATATACTTGATAATATCAATTTGTATATAACGTCGTAGTATATTAATTTACAGTGGCTATAAGACTTTTAGAACGACTAAAAAAAAGTTTAACTTAACATAAATATAACTATATTTACGAATAATATGATAAATAACTAATATAAATACGGTGTTAACAAAACGATTTTTCACTAATTATTGGTCTTAATCATTTGAGTGTCTTAACATATTTTTTGTCTGAAAGTTGCCCTTGTTCGTTTAGAATCAAATTACATGAGTAGACGTTTAATCTCTTGTGTGATTTCTCTAAAATAAACAATTGCATATATATTTCAGCATATTCATTTTAGAATAAATAATCTTAATTAACCTTTATTTTATGTATGTGTTATAATATGATTAAAAATAGAGCACATGTGCTAAAATGACTGTAATTATTATTATTTTTAACGACAAACTTGACAATTTTTTCTTTATAATGAAGAAATGTTTAAATTAGTAGAAATAAACACAACATTTTTTACACATTTTCAATTTATTTTCAAAAAATATTGTATTTTAGCCTTAAATTTTAAATTTAAATCTTAAATTTTCTGAATATTCATTACTATTACTAAGTTAAATTATCATTATTTTCATTTCATTACATCATAAGTAACTTATTGTTTATACATTTGAAATAAAAAAAACTTTTAAAAGTCTTCTTTGCTAAGATAAATAATTATTAATTGTTATAAAATACAAATAAATCGATTATTTAATCAAACTTTTGAATTAATAACAAAACAGTCAACCTGTTCATTTCACCTGATATTTATTCAGAATAAATATGTTTATGTTACGTTATCTTAAATAGGGTGATTTTTTACACCAGCAGTTTGTTTCTATAAGCAGGTCAAAGGTTTTCAAATACAAGTGTAACAATAGTCGTCCCAAATTGGAATATTGTCCCGTGACACAAACCAATAACCGGTTAGACGACAAAAATATTCAACGACCACAATGCATTGTATTAACTATAATAAAAAGTTAAGTACCTGTAGTTGTAAATGGTGGTGATAGCAGTGGCTGAGTTGTAAAAAACCGGACGGTGGATGGAAACGTCCCTTTTCGACATTCTCCTCTGGGACCCTTTTTTTTACCCCGTACCGGCACGTGCCACCTGTAAACGCCATTGTCTGATATTTGCTCATATTATCATACGATTGATCGGATGTAAATTTAAAAGCTCAAACAAATTTTTGGGCGGTCGGTGTCTCTTATACAGAGCACATCAAAGAATAATCGAAAGATTCTGTAAGAACAATAAGACTTTCTGAAAGGAAAACATATTCGTGTGAAAATGTATGATAGTATATGACTAGTGTACCGTGTGAAAAATCTTAAAGGCCACAAATGCTAACCGGTTTTTGTAAGGATTCTGCAACGATTCCCAAGAAAACCGGTTAGAATTTATATTCACGGGGTGTTTGCCGCCGCAGATTTCGATTTCTTATTATTGTAATGATAATATTATTTTCGATAAGGGAGGTTTTGACCTCGTACGTTTATAAATAATACAATGATACTGGTGTACCACATTCCGAAACTGCAGTCAAATAGTTTGTTTTTTATTTAACACAAAATAAAAAATAAATATTATTTAAATTAAGTAACGGATTTCTTAACTGATGAAACGTTTGTGAAATAATCGTAAGCGATTTACGATTGCTACATTTTTTATATCTTAATTGTTGTTCGTTGAGAGATACTTGTTAAAATTAAAAGACCGCGATTTCTTTTATTTTAAATAATCGATGATTTCAAGTTACTATTTCATTTTAAATGGAACAAATAATACAAATTCAATTCAGTAGATATTATTATAGTGTGGCAATTAATACTGGATTGATAAATCAATTATGATAGATATTTTTTACTGAACCACTTGAGAAATTTGGTGAGAGAAATTCAGACTATTCAGGCTCTCTGTTGTCATTAGGACAGCATCGTCTTTAACACCTCAAAGATATACTCACTGGAATTTATACGCGGAGGATAGACCCCGTTTGCGTAGCGCGTGTCTTCCGGGATGCCTATTCGTTTCCTGTCCTGTAAAGGAACCGAGCAAAGGGTTGCGGTGCATGAGCGCTAAAGCAAAAGAACCCTTCCGCCAAAATCCCTTTTGTCCCCCTCCTCCTTACGTCCAATAGCCGTTCGTCCCCGACGTATTTCCCGGCCGTAATCGCGTCAACCCAAGAAAATAACGAGCAACATTTGCATATAGATATACGTGCATATAAATGTACACAGACACTTGCGTGTTTGTATGCGGCCGACTCGAATAAATTGTTAGGACAATGTCCCTTCGGTCTTCCTATTCCCCTTTTGCCACTGTTCACCCTTAGCAGTCCACCAACGGTCTACGTGAAAAACAAAGAGAAGGAAATTAGATATTCCTCTCCGCTTAGCGTCACCTTCTGCGTTTTCTCCACCCAGCTAACTCACGCACGTTAACACACCGCCACCGCATGCACGGTCCAGTTTGCGAGTATAAAAGATATAAAAAACATGCACAAGGTCCCGCGGAGATCTCATTAAAGTTTACCCTTTTTCTTCGGACCCAAATTAGCGAATATTATTCAACAAAAAACATCCCTCCCAGCTTGTTAGACCTGGGTTTAATCTTGTGCTCGCTTAACCACCCTGCCTTGCAAATCCTCGTACATCAGCCTGCAAGAAAATTTACCGTCTTTTTGCCGAACCCTTTTTGTGGCTCGAGCCAGCTTTTTGCCAGGATTAAGTGAAATCCCTTGTTTTTCAGCTTGAAAAAGCATTGTTAATTATTTATCTTTGTATTCGTGGAAATGACTTGCCAGAGAAATTTAAAGGGAAACAAGTTACTAACAAAACCACAGGTTATATCGTATTTTATGTAAATAACTTCCGTTTTCGACATTAACGCATTAGATTTTACCTTATGCCATTAAAAATAACTACTAAAATAATTCAAAATATTTATGTATAATAGAACATGAAATTTATCTCGTGATTAATGTTTTTGTATGTATTAGACAAATAATTTTTTTTAAACGATTCCTAATACATTTCAACACTTATCATAAACCTATTGTAAATAAATAGCAACAAATTATTAGGCAGTGAAGTTTAAATATTTTTAAAAATATTTTCAACATAAAAGTTAATAATATAAATATTGAAGTACAATAGTGCCTTGGAAAATTAATGGATTTTTTATTTACGCTTTATTTTATACAACAGTATTATTAATTTTTATTTATAATTGTTTTATTCGATGAGTTATTTTTCTTAATATTATACTAAGGCAAATATTAATATATATGTAAAATGTCAAATAAAAATTTCAAAATATCTATTATAATAATTATTGTAACAGATATTTTGAAATATTTATTCTATTAATTATTATAATTAATTATGCAACTGTATTATACTATGGCAATAAATCCCGTACATTTAAATAATTCAATTAAAAAAAAACTTTACATTAAATTAATTTTGAGTTCAGCGTTTCAAAGTAAAATATAAACAAAAGTTAGCATTGACATTAAAAAAAGTTTCTTTGAACTTTCGTTATGTCCAAAAAAAGAAATTTAAGACCTTGAAAATACTTTTTTGTTTCCAAAACATCAAGAAAATTTTAAAAATAAATTGAATATGCTTATAAAAACTAAAATATGTGATCCTAATTTATTAAATTGAAACTAAAGTATTTAAATTTATACACAAAGGTAATGTCTACAGGTCACCCGAGGTGGTCATTTACAGAGTCAAGCTAACAGAAGGATTAATGAAAACTTGTCGGTTTTATACGCAAAAAAGTCGCCAACTAATTTTTTATGTGTAATTTTTTATCTAAATACGTTTGTTAACACTTATGAAGTACTATAGTATTTATAGAGAAACATTTATGTATAACTACTACAATATTCAGTCCGAATTTTGGAAAGTCATCTTTATTTTGTAAAAAAAACCAATGAAATTAAACGTTAAAGCACATTTATATTCTATAAAAATATAAAAACATTTCATATTATAATACAATAGAAAACTATACAATATAAAATAATAAAATTATAAAAAACTAGTAAAAACATATATTATGTAGTATTATTTTAGTATACAAATAAAAATACAATAGACTTAAGACTATGAAAAAGTTAAAAATTTATATTTTTTTAATAAAGTAAAATTTATTATGATTACATTTATAACCAGTTCCGATACTCATTTTATACAATAGCTGTACTTTTTTTATCTTTAAATTAAATCTCGATAGAGAACTATCAATAGTTGTATGAACTGAAAAGCTATTTTCAATGCCAGTTATTGATAAAAAAAATTAACTATTTTTTTTGTGATAATTTTTGTAACATGTGATTCAACAATGATGATTTTTACCGATTTGAAAAATTATAAAAATAAAACACACTTTGTAGGTATAGATATCAATGGTGAAGTTCAGTTTTTAACGCAATTGCATTGTAAAATATGAAGAATAATAATATACTTATTTTATTTTATCCGTTTTAACTCGGCGACCGTACTCATGTGGTGTAAAAGTACACTATGATTCGTTTATACGGTGACTTGTGGTTAATGTTATTTTCGACACTTGCGGCCGTTTTTGAAGTCTAACTTTCAATTGGGATTGTACATGTGAAACCGGGTCAGAGAAAATTAGCTAAAAGCTTGTATTGTTCTGTCCGTATAATTTTCTACACCGTAAACTCTGTTTCTGAAAGTAAATATACCTATCTACATATGTGCAGTGTATGTATGTTTTTGTAATGATGGCGCGAGGGTTGCTCTTTCATCCGACGTTTCTACGTATAAATATAGTTTAGATGCAAAGGACCTGAGAGTGAAGCGAAAACGGATTAGGAAAATGGCTTCCCTCTTGGTGTCTGCATACGTTGTGTATACACAAAAGGATGGCGGAGGGACCAAAGGATTTTGTTGTTCCTTTTTCGGACACGACCAACTTCGCCATCATACGCCGCTGCCGTCCCCTTAGACTCGCGATAAAACCCGAGGGTCCTTTTGTGCACAGGATATCGATCGGTTCCCCACGCGCACAACACATTAGACCCAAGATAAATTCTTAAGATTATTGCCAACGTAACGGTTCTATTCACTTTGTGTAATGACTAATGCGTGTTGTACAATAAGCTCAAAATTATAATTAAAATCCATATATCTCATGACTACCCCTAAAGGCTAAACAGGATGGTCGATAAAATGTTATCGTATTTTAACATATCAGCGCTTCAAATAAGATAAACGTTCGTCATTGAAGTAAATTAAACATATTAACGTTTTACAATAAAAAAATTAAAGATACCCACCGCGAAAAAAATGTAGCAACTTAGTAATAAATCATTTACACGATAAAAATCAAAATCATAATTTATGCAATTTGATTAATTTAAAATATAAGTTAGAATATACTTATAGATATTAACTTAGCAAAGATTAATACAAAGAACCAAATGCAATACGAATGACGAACTTAACTGAACCTAAATAAAAGTTTTCAAAATCAAATGCAATTCCTAGTAGATCAACATCTATAAGAATACAACTGAACCTATAACTTTAATAACTAGAAAATAATCCTTTTTCTTTAAAAAATAAACTTATTTAAATTTGATTATCAAATCGAATTTTTCAAAAGAGAAAGAATAAACTAAAAATTGTATAAATGTCTTATACAACTTGTTATTTTTAAATTGCAAATAATTAAATTTCTTTTTATTATTGAATCATAATCTTTTGGTAAATGACAGAAAATATTCTTTGTTGCACTAATAATAAAAACCTCAATAACTAAATATTTTCCGACATATCAGCTTTTTAAAAAAAGCCGCAAAATTATATTTGGTAGATAAACTATTAAAATAAGTTACAATAATTTTAAAATTATATTTTGTGTTCTTTTTTTTTCATATTTTTTTGATATATATTTATACATGGTCAACATAGTCAACTAAGTTAAATGAGCAATTTTCATAAATTCTATTGGTTACCTATCTACAATAAAAATATTTCACATAATAAAGAAAATTAAAATCAAAAAAAAAAAATTAAATGCAATATTTTTATAATTATTATTTTACTTTGAATGACGTTGTTTTAACGTTATTTTATGTAAAATTAATTAAATTAATTCTAACCCATTAACCTTAAACTCCGAGGGCACTATAAAAATGAGCATATACACACAGCGCGTACATATATTAAATTCAATATTTTTTACTGTTTGTTTAGATGTCTCCAAAATAAACATTTCAATTGTAAATAATAATAATCATTTTATTAGACATTTACTATTTAAAAATTTCGATTTTTAAAATATTTTAGATAAGCTTAAAAACAAATCATTTAATTATATTATATTTTATATTTATTGTTAGTAATAAAAATTAAAGTTAGCACAATATCAATTGATCAAAGAGATGTTAGCCGGTCATAATTTGGTCAAAATGAAAAGTCTGTACTTGAATTTATAAATATTATTATATAATATAGCTTTTTTCACAATTAATCATTATATTTTAAAAGGTTTTGTTTTAATTTTTTCAAATGCACCAACAGATTAAAAACTTTGAAGATTAATATTTTAACTTAACAGATAACTTAATAAGTAATTTTAGTTTTATTTTTTGATATTTTAAGTTAATTTTCAGTAATTATGGTTAAAAGACTATTTAATATAGTGCAAAAGTAAAATAAAATTTTTCCGAAAACTTAAAAATAATAAAAAGAATTATATGAATTATAACTCGTGTGAAGGTATCAGACAGTTTACATCTTGAATACCAATAATAGAACTTTATGGTATTTAAAACTTATAATGATATTATAAAATTTAATTCTCTATGGTTTTTAATAAAAACTTTTTATGATAAATAGTTAGAATTAATTCTTCCTTTCGAAGAATAGTACCTTTTGTATGGACAGTAAAATTTTCTATTAGTTTATTAAACTTAGATTAAAAAAATATTATTACTATTCGAAGTAAATAAAAACATAATCGAGTTTCCATTAAAAATCAACAACTTATAAATTATAACCCAACTTAATTATTTTTTTAATTCACATAACATCAAAAGTTTTAAACAAATTACTGACTTTCTGTCTACATTAAATTAAAATAAAAATAATAGTTTGATTAATTATGGAGTAATAATAAAAACAACATTTCTGACGGAAATTGGCAAATTAACGCGTAAAATAAGTTATAAATATAATATTTTAGTATTCATTAGTAATATCAATGACCGTTTTAAGTAGTAATTATTATCGATATTAATACATTTTATATATTTGACGAAAATAAGTTTATTTAAACATTAAGCAAGTTGAATAACTGTTTAAAACGTATACATAAATTTTCTTCACGATGTTATACTTAAAGTTGTTTAATAAACTTAAAAAAAATACTTTGTGCGTACCGTTCGATAATTAAAGTGCGCCCACGAAATTCTTATTTTTGCGTTCGTGTCGCTACTGACACGTATAAAGTTCAGCCTATTGACGAACGGCATGAGCTGTGCGAGGGCTGTTTATTTTAACAACGATTTTAACAGCGTACAGTTTTAGACATTTGCGTAAGTATGTGGAAAGGACGACGAGGGTAAAACGGACGAAACCTGCAGAAAGTCGAAGAAAGTACGGTCAGAGGGGGTGTTGTGTGCAGTGGGGAAAACCTCATTAATCTGATGTCGGCCGTTCGCGAGAAAGGTCGACGTGGCGGAAGGGCGTGTAGTTAAGTTGACGAGTTCTCTCATTTTGTTGACGCCCGCGTGCTCGAGTAGCCGTTTCAGGGGCGGGAAAATGAAAGGAAAGCAATTTAAGAGTTTAACCGCTCCCCTAGCCGCCGGTTACCCGACGCCGTTGCCAAGTTCCCCAAGAGAATTTCATTACCGAACCGAAAAAGGCTCAGAGCTCGTACAATATATGTACACTCGCGCGCGCACCGATGCCAGCCCTTAAATACGGTCATCCATCACTTGTTCCCTTGTTTTTAACAAAGCCTTTAAATTCATGAACCTTCGGAAAAAGCCTAGAGGCCCTTCGCAGCCATCAACGTCCTTCCCGGGATAGTCCAAATCTTTTGCGCTACGATTAATCGGGATACGATGTACGGACATTGCAACGGTTGAACGCCGTTTAATTAAAATGCCTCGGCTTTTCGATGGCACTGCGATTCATTTTTTTCGGTAGAAAACGTCTAACTGAACATACCAACTTGCCGTAGTTCCAGTAAGGAGTACTCGTATGATTTCGTTGAACAAATACCCAATTTTCACATGATTTAACAACTCGTATTGAAGAATATTTCGTTAAAATAAATAACTCATAAGGTAAATTAATTAAAAATCACTTAATTTATTGTCATAACTTACATTACATTTACAAACAGTCGAGATTTGTTGTATTAATTTGTCGACTCAAACGCTGCATTTGAAATAAATATAACGATTTAATGTATTTAACTTATTATTATATAAGAACATTGTTTAATTGAAACTTTTCATTTACAGTACTTCATGTCTACTCTGAACGTTGTATGGTGAAATGTGATCCGCATAAACCTGTAGCAGTTGGAGTACTGAAAGATGTTTAACAAGAGCACTACGATACCTGTACACACATTTTAAAAAACCGGTTACAACAGTTTACCCCTTGTAACTCCAAGACGAGATACACTAACGTGGTTGCATTTCTAATAATGGTACATATTGATGTTGTACATTCCTAGATGACATAGTACCCAGAAATTCGTTCATATTTAATAATGTTTTTGTTCGCAATTAAATAAAAATTGACCACTCATTAGAGAGATTTGAATATTGATCAGAATGTGTTCTATAAAAATCATTTTCAATTGTTTGGTTGGGTTCATAGACATAGTTAAAATTATATTTTTTGGGAGGGTCTAAATCTTAATTAAGTTTTTGACTTGTAAGTATTAATTTGTCAAATACCTCATCATTTAATCATGTGATTACTTTATATTTATACTAACCGAAACTGTCTTTATGTGGTGTTACACAGTAGCCATTCGTCGCTGTTAGTGCACAATGAGCAGGTTGGCCTAACAGTAACAACGGCAATTCGAATATTGAGAAAGTTACTACGACCCCCAAATGTGTATCACTTTATAATTTTTATATTAAGATTTTGTCTAATAATTATCAATTTTTTGTTTAGAAACATTTTATTGGTTCTAAAAAAAAAATAATAATTAATTATTTGGCAACTGAAATATACTTTTTGGTGCAATGTTTTTCAATAAACGCTTAATTTTAAAATGTTTGATTTGACGAGAAAAAAAAATTCTTAATTGTTCTGATAATTAATTTCTAGCGTAGAATATACTGCAGTCCACCACTGATAACAGATCATAATAAATATCCAATAATATTTTTAATTGGTTTTTTTGCTAATATATATATATTTGACCGATAAATTTATATTGTTTCTTTGTATGTCGCAATCTCTGATGTAATTTTTGAAAATTGTATCAACTTTTTTACTCGAATAAAAATGTATTAATTTTAAATCATTTGTCGGAAATCAATGAACTGTTGCTAATAAATATCACAGTGTATTTATTAAACGTTTAGACATGTTTTTAATTTTGTAAACATGAAATTTTGGGTCACTTGCTTTTAGATTGATGTGTAACATAAAATAATATGTCATAAATGTCTTTAATTACTCTTAGGAAAATAGATTACTTTTTTTAAACATTCTATTGGATACTGTTTTTTTAATGAGCAAGTAATTTTTAATTTTCAAAGAAAGTTTAAAACGTACCCTTTGATAATTACGTTTTACTATCAACCGAAAGGGAGTCATAAAAGTTTACTCTATTAAACCGACGACTTCACCGAGATCCTCACGTAAAAAACCCTACTCATATTCAGAATGAAAAGAGATGTGTTGAACTACCAAGGGTGGATGACGGGTATGTGTTTGGCTATAGGGTTAAAAAAAAAGGTCGACATAAAAAGTTTTGAAAAACCAAAGTAACACCATGTAGTTAATTAACAATAAATGTATGTTGATTTTCAACACTTTGAGTCCTTTAATTTACACCGTTCGTGTACCTACCACTTAATGTATTGAACACTTAACGGACTCATAAAATTTCTTCTAAAAAGAAAATTAAAAATTTACACTTTTTCTAAATCTACTAAATAATGTTCAAAAGCAATCATTTTTATTTAGTATCAATTATATGAAAGAATCTTGAATAATAATTCGTAAAAAATTATTTTTCAACTAACAAGATTTGTTTAATTTTATATCAAAAACACTTTTTCAAACAAATTTCAAATTTTTTAATTACGATAAATATTGAATACGGGTACAATATTTATCTTCCGCGAGACTATTTTATTTATACTAAAAAATTATTTAGCATATACTTCTTACAATAAAAACAGAAAGACTATACGAATTTTAGCTATTTTTATCTATTAAAAGTGTATAAAAACAGTATTTAAATTCAAAACAATTTTATTTTGAAAACGCATTTCTTTTGAACAATCACATTATGTACATTGTAGTTATAACGGTGTATTGAAAAAGTTCTACATCCTAAATTATGATTCTAATGATGAACTTATAATAACTTAATTATATTCAACATAACCAAAATACATTAGTTTACAAAATATTTACTAATTTATCTATAAAGTTGAATGTGATACAATGCATTTAGTCAGATTTGGATCGATCGAAAAATATCTTAAAACTTCACTAAAAATTTTAATAATAGAATTTCCGTTGATTTATGTTTTGCTAAAGTTTATATGATTAAATATTTCAGATTCTTATTTATTATCTAATTTTCACAATAACTATAACAAGCAGAACTACTTATTTTTTATTTATTAGATATTTCAAATAATAAAAGTATCAATTAAAATCGTCCCTTTCAAATTTAAAAAAATAAAAAATTTTTTTTTAAAAAGATCTTATAACTTTTTAATACTTTTGTTAAGTTTGTAATTTTAAGATAAAATTCGACAATTAATGTTTTTTATGCCTCAGAATACTTAATTTTAGTGAAATTAAAACTGGAACTGGTAATGAATGGTATAAATTATGTAATGTTACAGACATATACTAGTAACTATTAAATATTTTATTAGATCAGACTTGAGTCAGGGCTTCTCTTATGTATAAATGCCGTAAGCGCATTGTTAAAATCCCGCCGGTCATCCCTATAAATTCCTACGCCACCCTTTTGGTTTGACCCCTTTCTTTTCCTTACCCCCACCCCCTCTTTACAGCCGTCAACCCTCGTCCGTCTCGAACACATTAAAACCACCCTACTCTTACCTCCTCCACCGATACTCTACGTTGAGAACATCTACGTCCACCTCTTTTTCCATCAACCAATTCCCCTCTTTTAAACTTCTACCCACCACTTTCTCCTTCTAATTTCCCCAGAATACGCCGTCGACGTGTTTTATGCAAAGTGTTTACCAACGAAACGGCTGCGGTGGTCTCCCAGTCCGAAGTAATTTTGCCCATTTGCTAAGGCTTTTGCTTTCTCCTCTCCGCCCTCCCTCCACATCTACGTTCTACATACGTATACATCGTTCTCCATTTCTCGTATCGTCCTTTTCCTTTGCCTTTCATTCTATCCGCCACCTTTTACTACCGCCGTCGCACAAGATTCGATCAATACAAATACTGCAGACACAAGTCGTCGCTAAAGCCACTAATGTATATATGAAATAACTCAATATAAGGAACTAAAAAGTTTGCTTAATAAATTTTTTTATCTATAAAACTACGTTTTATATAATTCTAAATTACTATAATTTATCAATATTGTTTGGGTAAAGTGTTATATTACTAAATTACATTTATCAATCAGCATAAATTATCACTAAATGTATAAACCTTACTATCAAAAAATAATAAACTTAAAAAAAATATCGAATTTATTAAACTTCTTGGTTAGATTGGTAAAATTAATTTAATATTTCATACAAGATGCTCATTTTGTTAATTTGATATCATAATCATATAAACAGTATGATTATTAAGAACACTACCCTAAATTTTTTCGTTAAAAATGTACAGATTAAACTTTGATTTATTTTTATAAGCCACAGTAAATATAAAATTAATCGCGAGAAAAAATTATTTCTAGTTTTTAGGGATTACATTCGAAAATAATATGTATGATATGCCATCATATGTATAATGGTACCAGGGTAAAAAGCGTAGGAGGAATAACAGAAGGTTTTAGGATAAGAGTAGGAGTACACCAAAATTCTGCTTTAAGCCTTTACTTATTTTCTATAGTAATGGATGAAATTACTAGAGAAATGCAAGGAGAGGTGCCGTGGTGCATATTGTTGACTGACGATATGGTGTTAATAGGAGAAAATAGGAAGGAAATTAATCAACAACTAGAGGTGTGGAGATCAGCTCTTGAAGAAAAGGGTTTAAGATTAAGTAGGAGTAAAAATCATAAAATTAAATAAAATTTTATAAATCCATGGAAATATAAAATTTAACAAAAATATTGAGGGTAATGTTCTTAATCATACGCTATTATTAAGTATATATATATACACTCATAGATTATACTTTATGATTAAATTTATAAACGTCCCTGTACACATATACATGTAGTCAGAATTTTATTTTAGGGGGTTGTTAAAAAAAAATTACTCTTTATTATAATTTCTAAACAGTCACGATGTTTGAAAAACTTTCGTCAGTAGGAATCAATACCTTTAGGGGCCTAATCACTATAGGCAAAATTTTGTGTGTCATTTTTATTAATTCGTAATCTAAATATGAATGTGCATTTTTAGCATTTTTAAAACATTAAAATCTTTTTTTTATTTTTGATGATCAAATATTCCAAAGACTTATTGTTGAAAGCATAGATATTTATATAATTCTACAAAAAAAGTCTAGAATTTCTAATGTACTTAATTACTTTTTATGATAATAAGTGTCAGACTACTGCTTAAAAGGGCGAACAGATACTTTTTTTGGTACATAAAAACATGTATCGCGAAAGCAACGATTTTGGAGGCGCGGGTGGTTGTAGAGAGATGATCAATACATCAAATAAAACGTAATAACATTATTTACATATTTATATGGGCGATTTATAATGAAAACTTGTTGAACAAAAATTATAGCCCGTCCAATTTTACGTTTTTTTAACTATTATAACTTTGTTTAAAATTTGTTTAATGAAAATCGTTTGTATAATCTTACAAGTAATGTTGTCACATTTAATTGGACGTATTGATTTTCTCTCTACAACTATCCATTTCTCAAAAACCGTTGTTCTACAAACACATGTTCTGTGTTTTTTTTTTTCCAGTTATTTACGCCGTTTAGTGGCACATCTAGTTCTAAAATAACATTCAAATATAGTTTTAAATAATGTACAATTTTATACGATTAGATTTAAAACCTGAATAAATTTATACAAGCTCAATGGGGTTTCAAAAATAAAACATTTTAATATCAAATATTGTAACAATAAAAATTTCATTGAAATTTATTTTATGCGTAGAATACTTATTATTAAACACTACAATTTCTAAATTATGAGTACATTAATTATTATTTTTACCAATACAAATTTGTTACATATATTTATTCCAAAAATTGTTTTCCTTGATTTAACCAAAATATTATAACTATTACAGTATGTAACGCGTGTAGTAATATTTTAATTTTTATTTGCACAACGCCCCCTACTGGCCATCTACCTTTCATACAATACAAATAACGGTTTTAATAAAAACTAAACGATATATTTTAAGTAAATTACAACATTAACTGGTTAATGACCTTAAAATTGTAATAAACAATATTTTTTCCTTAAAGATCATCTAGAACTTCTGTATAAATAATTTATATTGAAAATTGACTTTTTTAAATTAATTGTATCCAATGTCTTATTATAACATTAAGCACCACCAAGCAATTATATGATACCTTGTATAACGTAGTATAATTAGACTAAAGAAGAAACTATGTTAAATAATATATTAGCATTTCTCTCTGCGTACGTGCTGGGAAGTTTAAACATAGAGAAATACAAAGGCATTTAGTATATTTAAAAACTTAAAAATGTTATTCAGCATCAATATTTTAGTAAAAGGCCAATAAGTTTCTGGTACCTCTTGATCAAAAAATAATTGTATTTTTTGGATGAATAATTTTTAATTTGGAAGACTACTAAAAGTATTAATTAATGCATAAAGTAAAAAAACCAATACAGTCAGTGCACAGCATATTGGGGATCCGGTATAGTTGACTTCAGTATAGATTGATATCTGACGGTTGATAATATAACAATCATAAAACGCTTTGATACGATTTTTTATAAGACTTAAAAAAAATTAAACATTTTTTACAAAAATAAATGTTCAATTAAAAGAAAAATTACTTCTAGCAGAACAATCATCGAAACTTTATAATTTTTTAATCTGAAAGTACATTTATAAAGCTTTAACTTGCTATAAGTTTAAAGAATGCAAACGTTTCGAAAAGCTTAAATGAAAACAAATATTTGGTTATGTGCAGGTGATTTTGTTCAAATACTTTCTGTGTTGAAGTTTTCTATTGTATTATCACAAATAGCATATCAAAAGAAAGGTCTTTTGTCTGTAGTATATTCGATTAAAATTTCGTAAAGATCTAATTGATTTTAATATGCAGAAAAAAATATTGAATTTGCCATTTTTGGCAAATTGAGATATTTTTCAAATAGCCTAAACTAATTGAGATTTCTTCAATTTTTGAAATAGATTTTCCCAGCTGTTATCGAGTTTGGTTTCTTGTCGTGTTTTTATTGGCAAAATCGACCAGTAATATCTGAATATTTTTATGAACACGAAAAATATACATCATAATAAATACTAGTGAAATACCTTTTCGGCCTCGCATCGAAGCTAAAAAACAATTTTATTATTTTAATTTAAGCAATCAAAAATATATATTTTTACAAAAAAAAATAAATAAACCAAAATATTGTGCTATAATAAAATATTGTTAACGGCAGTGCCACAGTTTTAAACTTGTTACACTTAGATAGCATTATTTCGATATGTGTTGGAAAGACATTGTGAATTGTTATTATTGGAGACAAAATCGACGAACAAACGTAAAGTTGCCGAGTGACGCTTTTGAATCAATAGCTTTAAATAAAATACATATATTAGCCCAAAGCTATGACAAGTCGGGATCAACTTGTTCGGATAGGTAGAATACAATTGATGTACAGAGTGGCAGCGGTGTGGAAACAAAACAGTTCAAAACAGCAACGAAATGACAGAGAGAACGGCGTGGGTGTGGAGGGCATACCTCCGCCACCGTCGTTCCTCGAAGCCGTTAAAACGCAACGGTAACGGTCTAGGCGCAGCTTGTGTAATGCAAAATAGAAGTTACACACGAAAAGGACAGTGCGGCGGAGAACAAGTATGAAAAAGGCCGCCAGAGTGGCACACGCGTTAAGGGGCTGGTCGTCCCAGTAAACGTACAGTTTTTAGCGCGTGCGCACATTCTGGACGGCCATTTTTGATTTCTTCGCCCTCGCCGACCGCTGTTTACCCACTACACCGGGCGACGAACCGTTCCGACGACGGCAGCCGAGGTAATTTTTTTTCAAAGCACATTGGTCAGAAAGTGTACGGGCCAAGTAAAAAAATACATTTATATTCAGGAAAAAAAATATATAATAATATTTTCCTCGAGTTTTTACCGCACCCCTGGCGTGGGCGTTACCGAATACATAAAAAAATAACTGTAATTGAGCAGTTTTCTTTTATTTTTACAAAATGTATTTTTAAATTTAAGCAACAATTTTTTTTTTTTTACTTACCACTGTAAAACAAACTACTAACAAATATAGTAAGAATTAATTTTTGAATCCTCGTTCGCCCACGGTCACAATATTATTAAAGGATTCCTCAACACTCATATGAGCTGAGGGTGAATTACGTCGGTGCCCTCTCTGTTTTTCTACGTTAACGGTCAACCGGTTTTTTGGGGGCTGCAGACTGTTCCCACACAATCCTCGCTGTTTAATACGATGGGTTACATAATATTCTTAATATTATTCAATTATTCCACACTTGTATCTGCAGTAAGTATGCGAAACGATTAAACGACATTATTCCCCTACCTTTTCTCACGCCAACGACTTGTAACATCAGTTGTTCAGTAGTCCGAATGGTGATAATCTCTATAGTTTATTCATTGAAAATAGCTCGTTAGAAAAGTATAATGTCTAAAATGTTTTCACAAAAATATTTTAGACAAAGAATAATATTTTTCTTATATTAAAATGTAAGTAATTAAAAAAAATGTAAAATAAAAGTCCAATTATGGATTTATTTTTTTAATTTTTAGAATATCTATAATACCTAGTACGAATTTTGACAATCAAATATTTGAATTTTCTAACTTATTACCTTATGGTATTTAAATTGTTACATAAATCATTTTTCCGATTTTAGAAAACCTTTTCATAACTGACCTTTTTTGAAATGCCAAATTAAAACAAAATTATAATGACTTATTATTCATAGTTGACAATTCATAGTAAATTCTATTATACAGAAATAATATATGTATTTATTAATTTTAATTTCCTTGAATTTTAATAGGAACAAAATTTTACTCTAAAGTTATATTTCAGAAAAATCTGAGAAAAAATATTTTTTTCTAGTTGAATTTTAATGTAAAACTAATAAAATATTACTTGGAGACTCTAATAGTGAAATCAGTAACGTAGCCTTTAATTTATTTCTGTAGAAGAGTTGCTAAAAAAAATGTACTTATTATTTATAATAATAATTATTATTCATGACTTTTTTTTCATAGAAATTTATTTAAAATTACAATTTTTATTAAATAATTGTCGTTTGAATTTTATTTAATCCTTAGCCTCTCTAGCTACGCCACTGAAATAACTACTTAATTTTTAAAATTAATATTAAAATTCAGATGTTTTACTTTTATTTGTGAAAAATAACTAGTTTTAAGTGCCAATTTTCAACACGGTACCACATATATTGTCACGTAATAATAAAAATGTAGAAAACCATTTTGGTGGATTATATTATAATAATGATAACAAAATTAAAATTATGCATATAATATAGTTTTTTAAATAAAAAACAACTTCTAGTCTTATCTAGAATGTACCAATTAATTAGAGTAAAATTATACAAAAAAAAAAAAATTATAATTTAAAAGAATAATAAATGTTATTAGACACGAAGAAAATATTTGGCTCCGTTTAAAATCATGTCTACAAATGTGATGCGTGTGCGAGTATTAAACAAGTTTAACAAAATACAGTTGGTTATATTATACCTGTTATTACTTTATAGATTTAATTCTATATAATAATTGGCGAATCCGACAAATTTTCAGCTTTAACAATAGTGTTTTATAATGAATGCATATTCGAGTACAGACATTGTTTACACGGCGAAGCTATTGCTGTTGCGTTACATAGTACAATATGGGTTGAATAATAGTATTTCACAGCAAAGAGAGGATTGGATAAACTATTACTATTGATGTCAGATCTTTACTGTGTACAGCAGAATTACTCCTTCGCTAAACTACCGTTACCATACCATTTTCCCGTGATACTATTTTAGTAGGCGGCAAACGTTAATTTATGGATATACTATGACGGCACAAATGGAAACGAAGCTGAATGCAAATCAACGGGTTCGGTGTGTAAAACACACTACTCAAACATTGTGCGTCGTTCGCTTTTATTTACGTGAACTTATTCTTTAACGCAAACAAGGTAAAAACAAAAGTTGTTGAATTCTCATTTCCATTAGTAATAAGCATGGCTTTATACTAACAGTTGACTGCACCCGACCCAAGAACCTTCATATCATTATAATAATGGCATTACGAATCAAGAGACACGGACACGCTGCTTTTCGCATTTACGCTCTGACTGACCACAAATAGAACAGCAGAAATGTCCTTTAACATATTATGCATGCTTGAAAAGTCACATTTTTAGTAACTACCTAAAAAATATTTAAAACTAAATAGTAACACACACGTATTCTCCGAATATTTAATACTATATGTTATTATAATTCCAAATGTAATTGATTATTATAAAATTAATAACAATAAGATTGATTGAAAATTATTAAACAGATACGGTGTATTGAACTAAACTTTTTCATTTAAAACTCAAATAATATCTTTAACAAGAAAATTGGACCAATATAGTTTTAAAAGTATACTATAGAGTAATTTTCTCAATTAAATTTTACAACCATAGTCGACTTTAATAATTTTTATATAAATTATCTGAAGATCGATTTAACTTTTAGTACATTTTAGGTAGTTACACGCTGTAAAATAATAAAAAATGGAAGTCTCTAATGATACCACTTGACATTTTTAAAAATTTACTTTACTTTATTAAAATTGTTTCCAAAATGTCCCCTGCTTAATTCAATTGCTTAATTTTATCTATAAAATATTTCCAAATTGAACTAGTCAAATATTTGTCAACTTTTAATATATTATTTTACAAGCTAAACGATATAATTTAGTTAATGAAATAATACCATTCATTAACTCGTATAGCTTTAACTTTTAAGTTTTTTTTTATTATAGTACTTAATCCACGAGAATTTTATGAAAACCTATGATTTCCACATGATATTATGTTATAATGAATAAAAATGAACGCAACAAAAATAAAGGGTAACTATTTCTGAATGAATACAAAACCATTGCTATAGCAGTGCTATCTAGTATTTCTATTAAGCAACACAAGTTCAAATTTGTATTGAGTTTACGTATTGTGCTACTAGAGTGCTCTAAAGTTTTAAATTACGTTTTACACATTATGTAACATGAATATAAATATATATTAATTTTATTAGAGATATAAATTAAACTAGTATATATTATACAATAAATGAAGTAGAATATAAAATATTTAAGTCTATCCTTCACACATTTCTAAAGATCAACATTATTTTCGAATAATATAAACAGTTATTTATAATTGGCTAAAGATTAAATTTTTAAATAATTTTTGGAATTTGAATTTTTCTGTAAATTGTATTCATTTGTTTAATATAAACATAAAATTTTCAATTTCCAAAGTTGTTATTTATGTAATAAATTATAAGTAAAATTTATAAATACATGTACCTTATTGTAATGTTCATTACCTAATTAGTCAAATAAATACAGTACAGTAGTTAGAGACAATCATGAATTTATGGGCATTTAAATTTTATACTTTTCAATGAAATTATGCTCAGTTTTATTTCAATCATCAATTATTATTCAACATATTTTTTTTAAATTCATATAAAGTACTAATATGATATTAAAACAAATTATTTGTTTTACATAACTCATACCGCTTATAAATCAGTTGTGTATAATATGTTGCTTCAATAAAATATCCAGGGGCATATGTTTTTATTAATATACGGAGTGATTAATTTACTGATAAACACTTAATTGCTCCTAAAATAATAATTATTTTGTTTATCGTATACAATTTGAAACTTCTATCTTTTGGGTTTATCCCTAATCCCATATAAGGGTATTAACTTAATTTTTTTTTACGGCAAAATAAAATTTAACTAGTTTATATAATATAAAATGACGCAACTAAGAAAGTGGTTCTTAATAACTTTTAAGCCAGTAGTTTAGGAGTTATTAACATTTTTAAATGTTGACTGGTGGCGAGGTGCAAGGTATGTTATTTTTATTTTGAAGCAACACTCAACCGTGCTACTCCTTTTGAGCAAATATAAAAATATTCATAAAACACCTATCCAGTAATTTTCTTTATTGAATTGTTACGGACAGAATCATTATATATTATATGAAATAGTTAAATATGTATGTCGCTATTTAAAAAAAATTGGTAACCTTATGAAGAATAGACCTAATAAATATTTTAACACTCGAAAATAGAATAATAAATATTACTTAAATAATTAAAAATATAATTCTCTTGATTATTATTATTTTAGAATATATATAGTGGTCAACAATAAATCAATCAGCCTACATACCCAATGACACTACAGCTTCATTATATACACATAAATAATGTCACTGAAACTGTATTATAATATCATCTACCTTTTGGTGTAAAATAAGTTCAAATTTATATATATATTAAAAGTTAAATAAGGTAATAAAAGCTCCTTTAATAGTTTCATAAAAAAAATCATTTTTTGATAAGAAATTAATATTTGTAAGCAGTAATAAAAAAATTTAAATGATAGAAAATAACTATTATATAAATAAATTGACAATATAGTTTTCTAGTCTGTTTTATTTATTTAAAGTTTTAATTATTTTTTTTATAAAAAAATGTATAAAGAACAAATATAATACATAAATACTTTGCTATGTGGCGTAGTTGGAGAGTCATCTAGGGCCATTTCTATTAACTATAATATTCTATCTCCTATTAACTATAATATTGATACTCTAATGACAATATTTTGTATTTATATTTTCCCAACTTTCAAGAAAGCAATAAAAAGAAAATTTCCTTTAAAAACTATTGTCTGGATGTAATTATTGAATTTAGAATTGGGTAATGGTATATGAACGTATTAACCATTTTAAATCGAAAAACGTAGATTTTATAAAATTTAGGCTGACTATATGTTGTTTTTATTTTTGGTGCCAACTATAGTTTAGTTAATTTCACTTAAATCAATTAGAAGAGAAAATAAATTCTATTTGATGGATAGTATAATTAAATATACTGAAGGATATGATGAATACTTTGGAATAAAACTCTCATTTTTTATGAATTTTCAAGTAGGTGGTATTGTTATTAGTGTTGTATTAAATATTTCACGTATTTAAAAAAATAATAAAACCAAGATATTTTTATAACATTAGTATAATATAATATGCTATAATAACGTTTTAAAAATATTATTATTATATTGATATATCTAACAATATTAAAATTCAGGCATTAATTCAAGAATAATATCTTAAAATATTAAAACGTTTTTACGTTTGTACTCTTTTGAGTTTATATTTTTTAACTTAACTTTGTCAATAATACGCAATCACAACACAAATTTGTTCAAATAATCAACTAATTTTTGTTTTATTTAAAAAAAAACAAATATATCTATACTAAACAACTATCTATCATATCAGTCTTACTTTATGAACAAATTAATTTAGGTAAAGAGATAATTATAACCCTTAGCATCACGGTTGGTAACGCGTTGTTACAAGCACCGTTCCAAAAGATTTAAAGAAATATTAGGAGAAGCCAGTAATCTTGATCACGGTTGATAATAACAAGAAGGTTATGATCACCTATATGAATTTAAATATATAAAATTTTGACCACTGTTGATAACAATAAATCGAGCACAGTTGAAAATTCTATATATCAAAAGAGTAATGCTACAATATTCAAAATGTTTAGAAGCTATACTAGGTGGTACTTGGTTATAAAATTATTTATTTTTATTTTCTTTAACATTTTCAACGATTTGAATTCGTTCCAATCTGCAAAACTTAACACTAGAACTGATCAAAACATTTAGACACCCTCAGCATTTAAATGTAAATAGTGAATTCTTCGATCCCAAAGTTTAAAATATTACTTTAAGCTTAAAATATACTGAATATAATATTATTCAAAATTTTAATAAATCATAATTAGTAACTTTTGTAAAAAGGTTATTCTGCGACCCAATGATAATTTACAAAATTTAATTTTCTGAACTATTGATATATATAAAAAATATTGTATTAATTTTATCTAACAAGAAAACGGTATGTCAATTTTATTGGTAAGATATTATATTTTTACTTCAAAATGACTATCTACAAAGAATCACATTGAATTAAAATTATTTTTTATTTTCCTGAAAAATTATAAAATTAGACAAGTATATTTTTTATAAAAGTTACATAAATAGACAAATGTAATTTATATGAGGAAACAGCATCGTAGCTGAAATTTATCTTATTCCATTAAAATGCAATATTCTAATTTTTTTTTTATATTTATTCAGGGCTGCATCGAGGAGAAGCACCGAGTATAAGTTGCCTCTGATGTCAAGTTTTAAAGACATCATTGGATAAAACGCTAGCTAACTATCCAGCAATATGATTTATAGAGTTGAAGAGTTTTTTATTATATTCATTCAAAAAAATAAATAAATATAAATCGCTACATTAAACATTAATTATTTTTGCTTGAGGATATATCCATGTTTGCAGTTGAGTTCTGACATTTCGGACTCATTGCAGAGTCCTTCTTCAGAATGATGGTTGCTAGTCGGTGGCTGCAACTATACTGGCGGCTTATCTTGATAACAGTCTGCTTTTATAAAATTGATAACATCTGGTTTTTGACTAACGTTGTTTACCGTATATGGGTTTTTGACTAACGTTATTGACCACATCTGGTTTTTGACTAATGTTGTTTACCGTATCAGGGTTTTTAACTAATGTTGCTGACCGTTTCGGGTTTTTGACTAATGTTGTTGACAACATTTCGATTTTTTGATTAACGTTGTTTACGGCATTCTTGACATTTCGGTCTTCCTTTCCTACACCGACAATTATTTGTATGTTGATTGTAGCCTTTTCGTATATTGAATTATTTTCGGGGTTGTTGGTTGATTTCCTTTTTGTCTGGTGTATGATAGGTAACTAAGTTTTGCTGATTTTCCATCCATCTTCTCTATCAAATTTTCCAGACATTTTTCGATTCCTATTGCTTCCTTGTACATCCGTTTGCCAAAATGAGTTTCTTTATTTAGTATTTTTACTTTATCGAATTGTATGTCATGTCCTCTGTTTTTGGCATGTTCAGCTACTGCAAATTTTTCTGTTCTTTAGTACTCCACGTCTTTTTCATGTTCTTTTATTCTTGTCGCAATATCTCTTCCTGTTTGTCCAATGTAAGATTTACCACATTTACAACCAAAAATAATTCAATATACGAAGAGGCTACAATCAACATAACAAATAATTGTCGGTATAAGAAAGGAAGACCGAAATGTCAAGAATAAACAACGTTAGTCAAAAACCAGATGTTATCAATTTTATAAAAGCAGACTGTTATCAAGATAAGCCGCCAGTATAGTTGCAGCCACCGACTAGCAACCATCATTCTGAAGAAGGACTCTGCAATGAGTCCGAAATGTCAGAACTCAACTGCAAACATGGATATATCCTCAAGCACTTCAAGCAAAAATAATTAATGTTTTGTTCAACACATATGGATAAAACAATGGATATACTAGTAAAAAACGAGGGCATAAGTCTAAGAATCACAAAAATTCTGACGAGTGTCCTACAAAACCATAGGGTTCTATCATAAAATATCTAAATTAATAATTACTAATAAATATTTATCTATGTTAGATTATGAATATAATGAATGATAATAATATACAGTGAAATTTATTATTAATTGATCACGCCATTGTCTCTGCTATTATTTATAAAAATTAATGTGGGCTAGTAATATACTACTCTCCATATTTTCGTTAAATAATGATTTTTCCATATAAATGAATAAATTAAAATTAATTTTTTTTATATAAGCGGAGATATTAGTACATGAAGATTTAAAAAATATTAGGAACGGTGTAGTGTTATCGATTCTTTATTTTTACCATAATGCACAGATAAGAATTCTTTTACGTTACGCACCCTGATCGCCTATAACTAAACATTACAAAACCTCAAAAAATAATAACACAATGCTAGTTATCATACAATCAACACTTAACTTACTCCATTTCTCTATTTAATAGTAAAAGAATAATAATAGTTACCCATTTAAATTATTAAAGTTACCCTAATACTCTTAAAAAATATATTTAATTATTTTAAACTTAATATTTACGATGGTTAATATAAATAGATTAAATTTTAATCTACACATTTGCATAAAAAAAAATATTATTAAATAAAAAAATGTATACGTCTATTAATAAACGTACACCATTATATTCAATGCAAGTTTACTATTGTTCATTTTTAAATGATCAGTGTGGAAAAATTGTCTTCACACTACCATAAAAATAGTTAATAACCCATTGAAATAGATTATTGTTACCTCTGAATTAATTAAAACCAAATTAATGATAAATTAGTATTTTAAATTCAAATCTTCTAACAATCTTAAGACGTAAACGGTTATCGAATAAAAAAAATTATAAAAACAAAATTTTTTGAAATTTTCTTATCGAATCAACAAATTAAAAATAGTAGTTTCCATTAAAATGCTAAAGTATAGATTTTTTATCCCTCAAAAGATGAAAAACAAATTATTTAAATAGATATTGTATTAAATAAAAAATTCTATTTTATGAAATAATTGAGGCTTATTTTAAGCACAATAATATTTTATTATTTATATTATTTTTTTATTATAAAAAACATACCGCCCATGAGATTATATGGAAGTTCTAAATATTACATTTCTCTTCTGGAAAAAAACTCTCGTTTACTTTGCGTTAGTTAATTATTGAAATATGCTGACATTAAATAAAAATTCTAGTTAGTGTGCAATACAAAACAATAGTTATAAGTAATATCTTATCGATTATCGTCTAAAAGCAATAACAATTACATTGACGTTGAAATCTCTTTAGATTGATGCACGCATAAAATACAACTTATCTTATCTGTGGTGTAATACCACTGGTGTATGTATAAAATATCTTGTATATACAAAAGGAATAACATCGCCTGATATAAATATACTTTTAAACAAAATATGTCTTATGCAAAAAATAATGTATTCACATATTTTATGGCATCCCTTAAATGTTTGGTGCCCTGAGGAATTGGCCCCTATTGTCCCCCCCTCTTAGCACTACACTATGAATGTGTAAATTGAGATCCCTTAGATACTTGTTAAAACCAAATTGTGAACATATCACATTTTGTTTTTAGGCAATACAAATATTATATTTGATAAAAAATCTGTAGTTTTAAGTAGAAGACTTTATTAAATTTATTTTAAAAAAATTTCTCTAACAGTACTTTTTTCCAATAAAACAAATTTAACCCTAAAATTTTCTACTCAGAATTAAAAATTCATTTATTATCGCCAGAATCATCAGACTATTATAATTTTTATTTACCGCAGTTAGCTCATATTTAACGAAAAAAAAATCATAATTTCATAAAGAGGAACGCTTAAGCCTATTTTTTAAAAGTGAAGACACAGTAAATAATTTTAATAATTAAAATTTTATATAATTTAAGTCCTTAATAATTATGAAAAACGGAAAACATAAAAAATTACCGTAAACCTGTATTAGGTAATAAAAATTTCTTAATTTTTCTCCTTTCTATCGTAGTAATTTTGCATGATTTCGTTAAATTGATCAACTAATCCAATATTAATATACTTTACCAAGCAAATAAAAATTCAAATTATATTAATAAACATAAAAAATATTTAACAATATCGTAATAACTTATTAAATTTAAAACGTGAACATATCAAACCAACGTCTAAGTATATAGTAATCCCGTAACATGATATACATCGAAATTTATATTAACTCACTCTCAACTATGACCCATTTGTTAAGTATTTTGATACAAATCAGAGCGTATCATTTTATAACATTATATAATTCGTTCAAATTAAAAGGTAATTTCACACATTTTACAATATTAGTTGGCTTCATTTTATGATTTTATGATCCACAAAACGTCATAGATACAATATTCAATTTTATTAATTTGACCATACGTCTCTATTATTATTTTATTTACTTGTGTAATTCAATAGAAACAAATATTTTTCAAAATAACTCCCAGGAAAATATTACGAGCAAAATTTTATTTATATCAATTAATTTTAAAATTAAAAAAATACAGTTTTCTCAGTTTTATTGAGAAACCTACCCATTGGTAATAATAGGATTTATATGTTGACTGTGTATTTTAATCTTAAATATTTTATTAATTAACACTAATATAACACCTTGTCTTTAATTATACCAAAACAGTAAAATAAACAATAATTAATTAAAATAATATTAATAAAGCAGTAGGTGATACTTTATATTCGACTTCTATTACAAAAAATGTTATTTTTCGTTAGTATTCAATCAAAATCATTCTCAATTATACTATTATTCAATTAAAAAATGAAAAGTGAAAATATATATAGTCATAATTTATACAAACAAAAAAAAAACTCCTATTGTATAATTTTTATGGAACAATTGAGGCGTATTTTCAGCACACGAGTATTTTATTATTTATATATATTTTTTATTATAAAAAAACAAACCACCCATCAGATTTGATGTGTGTTCTAAATGTTATTAATCTCTTCTGAAAAAAAACTCTCGTTTACTCTGCGCTAACTAATTAGTGAAAATATGCTGACTTTAAATAGAATTCAAGTTAGTGTGCAATATAATACAATAGTGTATTTAATATTGAATATAGATTTTAAAAAGCCTTTTTTACCGGTTCACGTCCATCATAATTATTAATAGCTTCAGTAAAATACAAAACGCCAATAAGATAAATCGAGGTTTTCATATTTTCCCTACTATTTTTTAAATTAAATCGCAGTATCTGTTTTTTTTATTGTGTTATATTAACGATACGTTTTTTTATCTCCCTTTGGGGTTGAATAAGGACAAAGGGACCGCCCGTTTAGAACGGACCAATGAGGTAGCTGGAAAAGTTTTTCACAGGGGTGGATCGTTAAGGGATCCCCTTATGTCAAAGAGAGCCATTTTATTTTAACAGTGGAGTGGATGAAACGTCCAGTACGACAAGGGGAAGGGATAAAGTTTACATACTGGAATTTATACACAAACGTGCGTAGATCTACTTTTTCATGTAGACGTATAGATATATACGGTTGTGTGTGTGGAGAAACGCATCGATAAAATCCTGCGACTACGATGGAATGTCGGAAGGGATGTGTCGGCGGTAGGATAGAGGGGTAGTATTTCATTGGAATTCTGTACACAGTAACGGTGCAAGGGACGGCGGTCGAGAGGTTTTTTTAGTGTAGTGGGAGAGCCGATTAAGGGGTGGGAGGTCCTTTGTATGAGCACGTCTATTTCCTGTTCCATCGCGAAAACGGAAAACGGGCTATATGTTTTAAAGGGATCGTAGGATAATAAGTGGAAGGGCGGTGTAGAGGAATGCGACTAAAATTGAAGTGGGTGGGTTGTGTATTCTGCAATTCCCCGTCTGTCCTTTTCCTATCTTGTTTTAGTGACAGAAATGGGATTTTATAACGAGGATATACGCGGGTAGAAATTTACTAAAACCCTAAAACCGAGAACTCTGGATATATAATACATATATATATGTGTGTGCCCGGGGGATTACCGTTCCCGAGCCAAAACCTAGATTTATTATATTTACGGCTTTTGCCATTAGTCATTGTTTGACCATTTTCTGGACCACAGCCAGCGGAGGAAGAAGGACGGGGAACTTGTGTGTAGGGATCTGCGGCAGAAAAAACATTGCTGGCGTTTATATTATATACCTCGGACCGTGAACCACCCCTTTTCCATTATCTTAATGTCCTTTTGTTTTACTCCGGATGGTGTATGCGTTTTTCATTTAAAACGGAAAATATAATTTATTTAAAATAACACAGAGAAAAAGAGACAAGGGGAGTTGTTTAAAGTATTCTGTTTATATTCACCACCATAGAAAAACAGAAATGTTTTTCCAATTATTTTATTGGCCGCGCCAATGAAATTAACTATACAATTATAATATTTTTAACTACAACGCTTTGAGAAGATAAATCAATAGAAGTAACATTATATCTCTAATATCGAACACATAATTTTAAATCAGTTATGAGAGTGATATATTTCATTACCTATAGTGCATTAGTGATTACCCAAAATTTTCTTAATACTCTTTATACATAATGTATAAAATAAATATATAATAATATGTTAATACTCTTAAAAACTATGAGCAAATGTCGACCAGCTTGGCTATAAAAAATTAAGCAAGTATTTTAAAGCAGGTACTAATAGACTCTGAAATTTATTTAATAGTAAGAAATAGAAATATAATAAGAATTGATTATTTGCGGCTAATATTATTTAAAATTAAGAATATATTTAAAATATTAATTTAATACAAAACTCAATATTCACAAAAATTTCTAAAAAAATCACGGATATGTATTTTGGAAACAATGTTATTATTATAAAAATGTTAAACGCGCGTATAACGTCAAAAATGTATTTATTTATAAATTATTTAGTTAAAAATGATCTTCACATTTTTCGCTATTAGCAGATAATAGACAATAACATAAATAAATAAATGTCATTGATGAAAGATACTTAATTATATTAACATAAAATAAAATAAAATAGTTGCATAACAGACAATATATTTATTTTAAAAAAAATTATACTTATTCTTATTCGCAAAGACGGTAAATAGTTAATAAATTTGTTATAATATCTCGTTAAAATATAAGTATAACGTTCATAAATCAATACGCTTTAATTCATAGAAAATCAATTTTTTTGAAAATATTTCTATTCTATAAATAATAATTACAATGTATGATAATGTAATTACACATTGATTGAATATTTTATAAGACGCATTTTTTTCTGTATTTACGTATCCATAAAAGAAAAAATCAATATATACTAAAAGAAACAATTAAATTTTTAATAAAAATAATTATTAAATAGTAAAAGAATATTTGTAAAGTAAATAAGAATATATTTTCCGTATTAATTATTTTAAAAATTCATCATAAATAACAAGCCAAATAAGACTTCGAGATGACATGAAAATCGAATAATGTTTTATGGTATAAACAGCTTCAAAATATTAACACATTGCTATTTATTGTTAAAACAATACCCTTTTTAGTAAATTGTTTAATGCCGATATTAAACGCTGTTATTAACATAATTTTAACGCGTCAATCAATAAAATTATACGTTATTTCATTAAAAAGCTGAATTTGCTAAATTAAATGTTTTGTACCTTTTGGTAATTAAAATGTTAAGTATTGCAAATTTCAAAATGTAATATTTTGATCTCGAAAGAGAGTTTTATCGTAATAAATACAGATTATAATAATTTTCCATAACATAAGGTAGAACAAAATAATCTCCACAAATTATAATTTCTATTTGATTTATAGTTTTCTAACTAAAACTTTATAACTATTTTTAAGAAAATTGTAGTCATTAACTTACTTAAAAATTGTTCAATATTCCATAACGATTGGAAACATCTAAGACAGTATTCTCTCTAAAATTCCAGTTAAAACGAAAAATCATTAAAAATAATATATTTCTACTTAAATTAAAATATATAAGAATTTAATATAAAAAAATGCTAAAGTTTTAATAAAATTAAAAAAAATATTGTTAGAATATGAAAAATTAATGTCGGCGAAAAACATTTATACATCTTTAGTTGTTTATAACACAATTTTGAGACATAACTCAACTCTAAATTAATTTATAGAAGTACGAAGGCGGAAATGGTCGGAGCTATGAGAGCCGATTCGTACTGATTACCGATCCTGCCAAGCTGAGTCTATTCGCGTGTGGGAAAATCATGTTGAGCTAAAATGAAATTTTATGCATAAGAAAACAGAGAGATGGACGGCATTGGACACGTTGTAAGAGAACAAGTGCTGAAAACCAGTTTCCGGTACCCCAACGGTCGGAAGTTGCAAAAGATAGAATGAGACAGTAGCTGCCGCTTTTGCAGCACACCCTCCCGAGAAAGGATCTCGTGGCCGACCTGCAGAAAATTCCCATGTCTCTTCTGCAGCAGGTACCTCATTTAAACGCTTTGCACAATTATCAATGCAATAGATATATTATTTTAAAATTTTATTTTCTCACAGTTAGCTGCATAACCTTTTCAGCTATTCATTTTAACTAACGTCGCTACACAAACAACATGTATTTCGAAGTTATTTATCTCAGTGTCATCAAGTAAGTCACACTTAAATATAACTTTTAGTATATATAAAATTAAAGTAATAAAAAAAAATTTCTTCTACTTATAATCATTTTACAGTTCTTTAAAATATTTGAAATAATAAGCCTCAAATGGATTTATCAAACAAACCGCAAAGTATGTTTAGTTATTATTATACTTAAACCTTACATACAATTGTTAAACAGATTTTTAATAAAGTTAAATTATTTTAAAATACAATAAATAAAAAATTAATTAATTATATTTATATTCACAGTATAGTGACAGTCAGCTTAGAAATGATAAGGGAATAGTATCTCTCCTATTGATTTTTCTTATTTAACATATTTGTATGATATTCATATCTTATATTTTGGCTACTTAATTAGGAGAAAGCCATTTATGCATATCTATAACAATAGCATCCTAATATATTTAATATAAATAAAAAAGCTCCGATATATGAGATATGATTTCGTGGGCGTTATTCGGTTATGCCAACGAAATGTTTTATCATAAAAATTATCCATCCCCTCTCATTGCAAAATCGTTTTACTGTCACTGGTCTAAAGCCAATTCAAAGTTATAACATTTCGATCATGATTGTTTATTTATTTACATAATTTACAATTTGGTCTAATTAATATAGTACACTTTCAATTTCATATCTATCGATTAAACAAAAATACTTCAATGTACTACCAAACTAAAACCTTATACAATTCATTTCACTTGGTTTGACCGTTTTGATTTATGTGGTTACTTATTTTTTTTTAAATCTCGGCCGAACACAAGAAGTCCGGATAAGAAGAAGACTTAAAACAAATTTAAATACAATTGCTTGGACAACTATACACTTAATAACGACCAGGTTCAGACGGCGGGCTGTAAACATCCCTAAACAAACTAAAATATTGGGTTTCTGTTTTTTCGTAATTTAGCTTATCGTCAACGTCAGATCTGCCGATAAATGCTATGTAACTTCAAAGTTTAAGTTCAATTTCCGTACTGTTTTATGTATTTTGTGTTATCCATTAGTTTCATCACCACACACGCAAAACATAAGTCACCCGATTCGTGTAATTTCACTCGTGATAGCATTTCGATATTTCGTCTGCACGTCACTAACATCAACACACAAAAACACATTCGGCATTGTAATCATATCATAATGTCCATTATATGATTTATTATTATTATTACTAGTCGAGCTGAAGTCGCGATAATGATCTCCGTGTATGTGGAAACCTTAATGTCCTTTCCTGTTAGATATTGCGTGTCGGTTCCTCCTATGAGACACACATTACATACACATAACATGTTAACTTCCGATGTCCGCGTGCAAAACCTAAAAACAAAACCTAATAATAAGGTCACAGGTGTCCTAGTGTACGTTGTGGCGATCATATGATAAGCATGCTATATTCCTTAATGATTAAATATTTTATATTCTCTATCGAATTTGTGCAGTCCATTTTGTACCCACGTGTGACTGTTGTGTCTAAATTAACCAGAATTCATACGCCATAAAGTTTTTCGAACAATATTCCACTAAGGTCAATTGAATAAAAAAAACAGTTGCTGATTAAAAATTGAACATTAAATGTAATCAAAATTCGATAGAGCATGCAAACCAGGCAAATTAATTATGTATTTATTTTAATAAAATTTTTACTAAGGAAATATTTTTTCTGTACTGTTTTACGAAAAAAATAAAATTATCTAATAACATAACTAAAGTCGTAAGCCTTCTATTTTTAATCATTTAGAACCGAAAATTGCCTTACACAAACTTTTAGTATTGCTATTTTTTTTTTTTCGTAAGTTATTAACGTATTCTTATTTAATTTACGTTGTCATATTTCACAATAAATGACTTACTTTTTTTTTTCTTTTACAATTATTTTAGTCGGCTAAGTAAACTACGAGTAATTTTAATAAATTATTTTTTTAGAATCATTTCTTATATTACTATTCGGACATGGTACCGTGTTTCCCTCAGTCGCAATCGCAGTAAAATTTCGATGATCGGTTGTCTGGTTAACTACAATAATACAAATTACATTATTATTAAATAACACAAGTATGTTTATATGTATGTATTCTTACAAACATCAATTGTAACAAAGGAAAATGGTGAAAATTGTTAATAATTTTTTTATAAATAAATATATTTAAAATTAAATAATGAAAATAGTATTTTTCGTGACGTTTTCATATTGAGTGTAAAAGAAAATCATAAAAAGCTTAAATCTATTAATAACTTATGAAAAAACAATTAAAATACCGTTTCGAACATTAAAATCCTTATTTATACATTATTTCATCTTATGGCTTATAAACAATTAAAGGTAGTCACTTTAATGGCCATTAAAATATGTTTTATTATTTAAAAGTTAAAATAAAAAGTAAATTATTACAATATTTGAAATTAATTTTTATACTATTCGGCTTATGATAAATATATATATATATTTTAATAAGGAATTTGAAGTCTTTGTATGATAAAATCTTTTAACAGTGTTATAAAAAATATTTTTATCGATAATTTTTATTAGAGTAGTAGTAAGAAATTCACTTTTTCATAGGTAATTCTTCACAATTATATTGCAGTAAACTATTATGTTTATCTATTTAATTGCAACAATCTAGACGCTTCAGTTTGAAATAATCAGCTAAACTATACTCTAAGTGCATTGTTCTTTGCATTGCAGGAATAATCGTAGTTTTATCGTCATAATACACAACGTTTAACTTTATAATGACACAATAATCACTTAAAATATTCCATTAAATTGTTTCTACATATTAAAATATCTTAAAAGATAGTTTTATGTCTTCACAATGATGCCAGCGCATTCAATTTCCTGATATTATAAACAAGTAGAAAGAAGCATTTTCCGAAAGTATTCAACGTCTGAAGGCTCTATTCTATTTAGTATTTTTATTAGAGCAAATTGAGATGAAAGTATAATGAGTGTTATCCTTTAGTTTAACGTACATTAGACCATGCGGACCGTGAAAAGGAACGGTTGCAACAGACACGAGCCAGGTGGATGACCAAGGCCAAGAACAAGAAAGGGATCTTATGTGCATCTCTAGCAAACCTTAGATCCGGCAAGACGCGTGCGGCCAAGTTTAATTAGCCAACGATGACGAGATGTTTCTTGGGGTAAACACAAGAATGTGATGGCAAGACAAAATAATTCTCCTACTGTTTCTTTCGTCGTAATATTAAAGCGTTTCTCAATAGACGTACAAATAAAACGGACAGCTGCCATTAATAAAGGCAACTACGACACTTGTCGATAAATGTTTTTTAAACGTATGAAATGACAAAATTTATATAATTTCGTATCATATCGAACGCACGAGTGTATAATAAATGTGTATAATTTCACTTTTTTTTATTTCATTAAAAATGCCTTCAGTTTACAGTTCTTCTTTTTTACGCTTTTATGTTTAAGTATTCCCACCCCGTGTGCGCGTATGCTTGATGTGCAAGAGGTCAGAAGGAGTGGTTAAAAAATGAGCTGGTTGCTATGGATATTCGTCGGATCGAATATCCCGGGAGGCATTTTATATTATGTTTTTTTACCGTCTGGTTTTGTAGTCTCTTCCCCAACATTTTCAATCCCTTCCAGTACATAAACTCACTGCCATACGCGAAACGTAAACGACGTGTATTTATTTTATTTTTTTCAATAACAAAACCATTCCTAGAATATTACTTGGAAAATCAATCGAGTACACACTGTAAAACTGCAAAATATCGTCGTTATTAAACATTCGACAATTTCAGTTTGATCCGAGGCCATAATTAAAAACAGTTCAACATTACAATAGTTAAACTTGGACGTGATACGAAAAAATTATTTTTATAAAATAGCACTGCTCATATCATCAACACGACTCTGCATTTTAACACACTTTAATACCTGTTAATAAAACGATATAACCACATGAGCAGATCTAGAATTTCAATTGAAAATAGCTACTTTATTATAATATTTTATATTTAAATTCTAATATTTACGAATAATGTTATTAATATCAAAATAAACATTTGCAAAACTTTTCAAAATAAAAATGACTTGTGGCTAATTATTTAAAATTAAAATTATTAAATTCAAAAGGCCACAAAAGTACTAAAAAATCGTGTACGCGTATTTCGAGAACAATGACAGTTACTACTAAATGTTATTTGAAAATAATTATTATTTAAATATAAGGGAAACATGACAAGTTGACGATTGAAGCAAGATGGTCTTCTTGGATTCTAAAAATATAGTAATATTCGCCTAGTTTTTATGGAAATATTTTTAAATATATTAACCAAAAAATGAAAAAAAAAATTCAAAACTAATCTAAATGACATATATGTTTGTTTTAAATCGCATTTAAACTTTTTTTTGTAACAACGTCGTATGACGATCGTCCTGGTCACTACTGTTAATTTGAACTATCTAAAAACACGCGACAATGATAAGGACTACATGTGTCGTTTTGACCGTCGTCGACTACAAATCCAATTATATTAAAAGGAAACTCGTTCTGTCGTGACCATAACACCTAAACGCTGATGGTTTTTTCGGCTCTTTTTACTCAGACATACTACAGAATGTACACAATAAGAACCGAAATTGAACCCGATGCGGTTCGTGCGGCAATGGTCACACGACCAAAGGGTAGACGGTGTAATAACAGGTAACAATTCCATTAGACATTAACATTCGTGTTGTGCAAGTATTTATGGCAATACTTGGTCGGTTTACAAATTTCTTGTTCCGGATTCAGTCCCGGCATACAACGTGGAAATGAATCTAAAAAGAGGAACTTGTGGTTTTTGCCGTTTCCTGCGATACGGATTCAGGATATCCTCCGACAGACAATACGAAATCGTTGCACCGTAGATTTGGTTAGGAACAGTTAGCGGTCGTCGTTACTGTCATGGTCCGTCGTTTGATCAACCGTAAAAGGGTTCTTGACAGTAGAATTGTTTTATTTTTTCAAACTGTCACTTCAAAAATGATTTTCATACATAAAACATTTATAATTTGTAATTAGATAAATTCTTAAAAAAACTTTGAAAGGTTGAGTGGGCAAAGGTATTAACTGACGTTTTAAAATATATTTAAAGAGATACTCTATTCAAATAAATTCTCTAACGCTCACATTAAAATAAATAAGTTTTATACATTTTGGAATTCGTATAAATAACCAGCGCAATAGTTCTGATATTTTTTTAACATATATTTATATATATATATATATATATATGTTAATTTATATAATAAAACATATTTCTTAAGGAAAAAATTTAGCGAAATTATTCATTTAACCTATTAATTATTAACTTAATTTTTAAAATATAATTTATATTAATGAGCAAGGATGCAAGATTTATAATTGAAAAACTATTTGACTTTTATCTTATATATTTTTCTAAACGAAAATTTGTATACATGATGTTTTAGTATCAGTATATTTTTCCTTGTGAATATTATAATTTTTGTTTATTTAAAGTCTAAAATAAAAGCATAAAAATAACTTATCAAATAACTATTCATTTTAGATTTTGTAAATATTTTATATTATAAGATTTACCTATCACCGACTTCTTCCTTCTTTTCCTCGCCTTTATCCCAACAACTTGAGGTCGGCTAATTACCCATCCTCGATAAATTCAACAATATTTGTTCATACAATTTTCAAAACTTTAAATTAAAAAGTATATTTTAAATGTAATGTCGATTCGATGAAGTATAAAAAAATAATATAAAGTCAAATAAATGGTTTCGACATTATAATTTAAACAGTTTGTTTAACATATAATTTTTCATCAAAGTTCATGTTAGGTTAGTAATGGCATAAAATAAAAACATATTTATCTTGATGTCATTCAATGATATAAATTGCAAAAGGTACTTTGTTATGAACACAGGTAGATAATAAATAGACATTACAACTTTTCATATAATAAATAAACTAGTCGCCCATTAAACCTCAAAGGGATGTTAAACGTTTGATATCACACACTTAAAAAAATACATTACATTGCTACTTTAAAAATGGAGTGAAAAGACTAATAAGTACAATGTGATGGGAATAATAAAAATTCATGCTGTATCGCACATTAATTAGTGTAAGTAGATTATTACACGTGACTTGTTCATAACTCATTTTTATTGTTTTTGTTCCAATATTAAATGCCATAATAAAATTTGGGGATGTCATTATGGTTTTAATTACTCGAATTAAACTATTAGGAATAAATAATTATCATAAGTAAAAACTAAAAATGCATAAAGCCAAAAACCATAATTCTTATTATCTGTAACCTTAAAAAAATATATACAGTTATAAGATTAAGATTTAATATACATAAATATTAAGTAAAAAAAAACACCCCTTGGATTTATAATGATAATATTAATTAGATAACTAGGCCTGATCATTTATAATTAATACATTATTTTTGGTTCTTCGAAATAGGGTTTTCTTGATCGTTTGAATTAGACTATCGATTATTTCGATTATTCGATTTTATTCATAATGTAATATAATTAATAGTTATGTAATATAAATAACATATTAACAATAACTTTAGTAATAACATATTACTAAAATTACTAACTATAGTAACTAATTCGTGAATTAAATTCTATTTCATAAATAGAATTATTATACTTCTAACTAAACAATAGTAAGTTATAAATCAATTTAGTAACTCGATTTTTTTGTTCCTCTTAAACAAATAAACTTAACTATGGTTAAACAGTACATCAATAACCGATAGGATCGAAAAAATCATTTATTAGATTAATCAAAATAATCGATTCACATTTCATCGACACAATCGATTAAAATCGATTGGTATTTTAGCTTCGATGCGAAGCTGAGAAGGTATTTGATTTATTGGAAAAATTGTAATAGATAACACCTAAATTTTTTTTAATCGAAATTTTCAAATGATTGAGTTTCCTTATAACACCTGAACAACTTTAAAATCACATAAACTCGTATTAAATGAGTATTACGAATTTACATGGAAAATTATGATTAGAATATTAATTTCTAAATATATCCGTGTAATTATGAAATGATAATGAGATTCTATTGACAATTTATTGAAAATTAGTAATGCTTAGAATGAGTCAAATCAAAGTAAATATTGTAAATTATTAACATTGATTAATATAATTATTAGTCCATTATACTAACATATAATGGACTAATAACTTTCAATAACAATACATCAACCCAAAGTTCAAAAATAATATAACATATTTAACATTTTTAATGGACTTAAAAGAATGAGTTGTTATTACGGTTTTATTGAATTATTAATCATCGCCTGACATGTTGTATTGCGATCGCCCAATGTGATAGTCGTTTCTACCGCCGTCGCCGTAAACAAATTACCTTAATTCTACGAGGATAAACGTAACTAGGTTTCAAAAGGTTGGGGGGTGTCAGCAAATATGAAGAGTAATTCTCCTTTGCTAAAAGGTAATGTAGTGTACATGCATACAATGTACAAATGATTAAGTTGACATTTATATACGACGTTAGATTATTTGATCGCGAGGAGTTAACTTTCAATTGAATGTGCAGTGCCATAATTTCAGCAGTAAAATGTTGATATTAAATATTATTACTCTCGATTATATTTATAATACATAAAATTTATATAATTAATTATTAATTAACCCTTTAGCTGGCGCGTGCCTATTTTTAACGTCCATAGTCGCGTGGGGGTCCCCATTTCTAAAAAAGTATAAAATATGTATAAAAAAGTTCATTTTTTTAATTCAAAGACATTATTTGTTACCCTATGATATATAAATATGGATGAAAATTCAAAAATAAAAATTAAAAAATAAATAAATTATAAAATTATGTACATTTCTAAAAATTATATTACGAAAAAAAAAAAAATCTTTTGGTTTGTAAAAAAATTATTTTAACTGCAAAATCTTATTTTTAAGACGGTAAACAAAAGCTTTTACTATTACAAAATGTATTTTAATTAATTTTTCTTGTATATCTTTGAGCTCAAACACGGCTTATATTTATTAGTTTTATGTGTATTTACATTTATATAATAATTTTTCTGAATTGAATTTTTTTATTATTAATATTACAATACATTTAATTATTATGCTACGAGTATATACAATTATTCTGAATCTGTTGAACATTGATTTTTCTCCCAATAATCTTTGCATACTGTTTAATATACGCGATGTATTTATTACATGTTTTGTTCTGTATCATCGAGTAGTGGAAATTCTCAATAGATTATTTTTTAAACTTAATTGCACAGTCGGTGGCAGATTCACATAATTCCAATTCTACAATATTATATCGGTTATAACATTGCATTTACGATAAAACAATATTTTGAAAAAAATAAAAGTCCAAAAAAAAATTATAACGTTACAAGTCGCGTGGTGATCAATATGACCTATTTCAATTTTAATGGATATTTTAAGTCATACATTTATTTTTTGAAGGTATTTATTTATGAAAATCGATTCAATATTACTATAAAAACCATCTTCTAAATTTATATCTATGTACACCTTTTATGCAATATAATACATCCGTTTTTATTTATGTGGGGGTGTGCTAGACCCCCACGTGACTGTTTAAGGGTTAATATTAGAAATCACAGATGACCTTTAGACAATGGACAGGAAAGAGTTTGTTTCCTAAAAATATACTCTACAAATTAAAATCTTGAGACACATAAAAATACAAAATGAAAAAAAAAACAAATGAATTTTGTATCTCAAAACAGTAAATAACTAAATAATATCAAGTTAAATTATATTTAACAACTTCAAAACAATAGAATAGAATTATATTTACTGGTAACTATACAAATATGTATTAATATAGACATATTTATAGTTGGATGATTATACTTTATTTTACTTATTATTATACTTTGTTGCTATTGATTTTCATTTAAACTACTCGCAAATGTGGTTAAGGTGTTAGTTGGCCGTTACGATCAAGTGGTCCATAATACGGTTTGCCTTTCGTTTGCACGACAGGGTGTATGGACCAAAGAACTCAATTTTGAAATGGCCAAATCTTGTAAACGCCATTGGACGTCTTGTAAACGACTTCTAAAACAGCTCCGAAGTCACTTAGTGTAAAGAATAAAAACTAAGAAAACAAGTATCATAAACAAACGAAAAATCGATTTTTTTAAATGATACAAGAACTACTAGCCTATATCGAGTCGAACCTGAAAACAATGTGTGTGTTGAGTATAATATGTCGAAGTCATACTATAAAATATACTAAAAAAGTATTAACAATAGTTAAGAATTGAGCAACATTAAACTTTTGATTGTCAAGTATAATGATTTAAAGGACTTAACGTTCAATTTTGCAATAGAATAATTTCAAAAGATTACAACTTCAGCATGAAAATGTTTTGCGTTTATTACTTTCATTGGACAGTATATTATCACACATGCGTATTAATTATATCGTATATTTAATATTAAGATAAGACGAGTCTGCCTCCCTTGAGAATGGGTGTGGCGTTTAGGCTAATTAGATTATAGTATGTTCGGGTGTGGTCTCTATAAATGATAAAACTTTGTAACAAGACAAACAACTGAATAATAAACGCGTTCTTTTTGGTACCTTATGTAAATTTCTCTCACAAATTAGTTACTTTTTTATGAAGAAAAGACAACGCCCATAAAAATGACATATTCTCATGATGCATGATTTGACAATGATAATTATTATTTTTTGCTAATAGCATTATACTAAATATTACTTAATCTGATTATTTAAGTAAAACCACTTTAATAAATATAGCCACGAGTTAAAAATTTACATCGAAAAATGCTTTGACAAATAAATTAGGTGTCATAACTGTTGCGCATAGAAATTTGTACTTAATTGATATTAATGGCATATAATTATGTTTCACGCAATACTTCAAAAGATTCAATTAAGTTTAAATTTTCCCGTTTCAAAAGTAGGGGCGTCATTTCATTATTATTTTTTATTTGGTAGGAGCATCTCTTTTAAACAATCTATAAGAAAAATATCTAAAACTTATCGGTGACGTTTCTATTTTTCGTAGATTATTAAAAACACATCAAGCAATCCTCCAAAATTTACTACGAAATTTAAATATGTCAAGGTCTAAAGTTTTATTTAATATATTTTTATTAAATGAAAATGTACACTTATAACTTAATAAACTACTTTTTAATTTTTGTCAAACTTCAATTTGATGGAAATAAACAGATATTAAATGTTTGCTAAAATACTATTCCAAGTGTTAATAAAATCCCTTAGTCCTGTTGTGTAAAATGTGAAATTTTAGTAAATGATATAACATTTTTCAATAAGTCTCAACTCTCGGAATAATAAAGTTGACATTCCCGTTACCTCACTCGCATCCGAGTGCAGTACACAGTGTATCGGAATCGTTACATTGAAGTTTACATTTAATAAAAATAAAACGAAACTTTAGTAAGTTGCCAACATTTTTCGTGGGTGACGACATAAAAAACAAAACCACTAGGCTATAATAAAGTATCGATCTACGGACTATCGCGCGTGAGCGTGTCAGTGTGCAGAGAGGAAAGACTGTACGTGATAAGCCGGCCAGTGTATGGGCCTCCCACGGAGATGAGAATTACTCACACAGGACACAAATGTACACTATACATGCAATATTTCGCTGTATTATCGCGGAAAAGACCAGTCACACATGTTCTTTGTCCAAAATCAACAACCGGATGGCTCTCAAGATAATGTACTTTATCTTCGTTTCAACAAGTGTGTGGTATTTAAATTCGGACGATTTAGTAAGCCATATCCAAGCGCCCGAATCCTTTCTCGGTGATAACAAAATATGTTTGTACATAACAAAAAAATCTGGCGATAATTTGCGCATCAATGTCAACTTGACATAAATATTATGTGTGTACATTTTTTTGTATTTTTCTACTAGCTACGATAACGGTATCAAGACAACAAAATAGAGTAAACGATTTTTTTTTCAAGAGAATCGTTTATTTTTTTAATCATTAATAAAAACGATCAAAGTGAATTAAAAAATATACATTTATAATTAAGAATGCAAACTTACTTCATTGCGATTAAGCATATTAACTAAATTAGTTTTCCCAAGACTATAATTTTTCAAAAATGTAATTACAAATCTACAAAACATAAATTTAGTAAAAATATTTAAAAGTCATATACATTAATTACTACGGGGTTTTTCCTCTTTATTCAATAGCCAATTGATTAACTTTAATAGCATTTCATTTACTTTGATCTATTACAAAATTTCCAAAATAATTAAAGGTTTTAACGTAGATTGTTTTAGAAATTATTATTACACGACTTTGTGAATATATTCATCAGTGGCGTATTGGTGGAGGTAAATGAGGTCCGGACTCCCGTGGACATAAAACCATAGTAGCGGAGCAAGTGGAGAGGTAAATCTTCCCACTACCCTAAAAGCCAACAAGACTCCCCTACAAAATTATTAAATACGCTACTGATATTCATCGTTGCCAAAAATTACACAAGCACTTAGAGTGATCAACCGGTTGGTACCTCTTAGTGTTCAAAGAATACTAAGAAATACCAAAAATAACATGTACACTGTTTATGTTATTAAGATATTTTTTTTAGATTTCTTTGTTACTTCCGAGAACTGTTCAACAGTTTCTTTAATGCTTCCTATGTTTGATTCCATAACTGACATATTTTTAATACATAATTAATTACCATGATTGTTCAAAAAATTTAACCAATTATTTATTAATTCACCAACATTTTCTATGTATTGGTGTTCTATATACATAAAATGTCTTCAAGTTACCCTAAATACAATTACATTCAGCATATATGATATAGTTTTACACGTCAAATTAAGTTCAAAATTATTAAAAGGTCATTTATACAATAAAATCTTTCAAAAACTATTTATGCTTGATTGTGTTAATGAGTTTTGATTAACTGTCATACTGAATAAGCTGAATTTAAGTCACTTAAATAAGAAATTAATCTGACTGTCTCCATTTATCATAATTTTTATATCATTAATATTTTTACTAGCGCAATTTATACCTTTTCTCGTTAAATCAATATATTCATTAAACTTGTTATTTACTTTATAAATACTAAAAACCATCTGGGTATTTATTTGAAAAATTATCAAACTGTGATTTAGTTATTATAAGTTCGAGTGTTGTTAATATGTTTTATCTACTTTTTAATTTTTCTTTATTATGATGTAGTTTTAATTGGCGAGGATACTAATATATTGCACTTAAATAAATGTTAAATAACCACAATGTTTCAATAATGGATTTATTTATATAGCACAACAATGTTATCTACTCTAATAAAGCAGTTTGAAAATTATTAATTATTTTATTTAAACCGCTAAATTTTCTATAGATTTTTGTATTTTGTATATGAGTTAGACCTCTAAATAATTGAGAACATATCACAAAATTTATACAATCATCCAATTATTCATAGCCAATTAGCTGACGAATATAGTTGAAGTAAAATATTTGCTAGAATTTTAGTTATTTTTTATTTACGTCATAATAAATATTTTTTATTTTTTATATTTTGAAAACTGTTTACTACTTTCACAAATAAGTGAAGTAAAATTTGTTTGTGTTGTTTTTATGACCATAACTATACAATAATATTTTCTCTACTTAAAAGATATATGCTTTTACTAACTACTTTTTATTATTAGACATATTATGATTTTGTTATTTAAATATTTTATTGTAGTATACAAATAATTTTATGTCAATGACTAAAAAAATAACTATTACACGTCATAAAAAAAATTAAAAACAAAATATAAAAAGGTTGACTGATAAATTTTTAAGTATTATTTTTTTAATAAAAAGTATGAAACTAATTATTAATTTACAAAAAATGAGTTATTAGAATAAAGTTTTCAACTTAATGAAGTAGATTTTTTCTTGCGTTTAAATATATTTACAAATCAAATGTACTTCAAATATCATCAGTTGTCACGAAAAATCTCTTAAATAGGCGTCATCAAATTTTAAACTATTATATAAATTTAGGGATATCAATTTTTTGTACAAAGGAATATAATTATGATAAGCAATGATACATCATTTTTGATCATATTTTCTTTAATAAGCATTATTAAAAAAACTTTTTTTAAATTGTTATTTAAAAAAAAAAGAAAGCCCTATAAAGCTGCGGTTTTTGAACTATTTTTAATTTTATTAAAATGATTCATCTTGATATGAATATGTCAAAACTTTCATGGATTATTGAATTATTTGAAATATTTACTTAATTTATTTACTTTTACTTTTTTACTTTATTTACTATAATTATAGATATAAATATCAGACGGAAATTTATTTATTAGGTTTTGACGTGGTTTCATAATGTTGTTTCTATTTGTACATTTTGCCTCTTATAAAATCGAATTTAGTTGATAAGATAACCACATGGTAGTCTATTTTATCGAAATAAAGATTTAGTAACCACACATGTTCAACCTTATAATAATATATATTGTTTTAAAAATATTCATTTTTAAAATATTGAATTAAGAAAATACATAGTTTTCATTGTAGTTTAATTTCTTCTTTTTCTATAATACAGAAAGATATCTTGATGAAAAAAAAATATTTTCATTTCAATACTCGCTTTTTTCAGAGGGCTATCTTTATCTACGGAAGTTAAAAAAATTTTTTTCGTCTCAACAAAATGTAACGTGCAGTCTAAAAGATAACATTTTTCGTAGACAGTCATATACAAAATTCAACAAATCTTCGTTAAGTCAAGCGAATCTTAAAGCAACAAGGATTTGACAAACTTAATGCTGTATACTTTTTTTGTAAAAAAAAAAAGTTATGTTTACTATGTTATTTTTGAACATTGTTTTTTTAATGTCTCTCTAAATTTGGCTGTTATGTTGTCCAATAATAACAATGTTACATAATATGGACACTAAATGGTGTACAAAGTGGAAATCTCAAAGGGAAAATACTCAGAGAATATTTTCTTCACGCTCCTTGAAAGACCGAATATAATGTTATTTTGTAATTCAATGTTATTTCACTTATTAAAAAACTGTCATGCAACTGACGGTCAAACGTGGGTATACAAAAGTTGTCTCGGCAATGACGTAAAATATTTAAAAAAAGGACGTCGTTGATTACTTTCTTGTAACGGCCGTTTTGGCGCGTGCTGCGTGTCTTCGGGGCGGGGGAGGTGTACCGCGGATTCAGCGGACCGCGAAGAAGAAAAAGGAGTCGAGGCTCGCGCCCATCAGAGAAGTACACCGCCGTACTCTGTACCAACGGCCGTAACGAAGCGGCTGCGATCCGTGACGTCAACCCTAGACTTCGATATCTTATCTTCCGGAGACCGTTAAAAAAATACACCGCCACTACTTCCCACTCTTGACAGACTACTAACTTCTACACGAGCGCGCGTGCCGTTAACGGGACGGCCACACGTTCGTCAACTCAACGCCGTCTTCTTCACCCGTCACACACAGCCCGTCCGTCCCAACGTCGCAACACCGACGTCTTCATTCCGTTATCACTACTAATAACTCGAGCAAAGGCTTAACGGACACGCGTTTTTAATTTCTGTGAGTGTTTCGCGAGTATCGTTCGTTTGTGTCGAGTGTTCGAAAGTTAGCTGTGAAATATTCATAATTAAAGAACACCAACATTATTAAAAACAAAGTTTTATCATAACTTGACATTTGGTAAGTTTTTTTTCTTAAACTGTATATAAGTCAGTGATAGACAATTTTAAATCAATGCCAATTTCAACACTAAAACATCATCAGTTACAATTTTTTCATTTAATGATTGAATATTAAGTAACGTGGATATAATTGGCAGTATATCGCACTAAATGCGGATTTGCTACGTACTCGTAGTTTTAATACATTTTTGTTCAGGACTTAGTAAAATTAAAAACTACATTAATAATAAACAAATAATTTTATTGAATACACAGATCTATATAAACGCAATAAAATCCAAAATTTATCTTGAAAATTATTGCGCGTTAGTTAAAGTTTATTTTTAAACAATAATATTTTAAGTATTCTAATTAGCAACAAAAAACATTTTATCCTGTCAATAATCATCAGTAATTAAGATATAAGATAAAATACTTACATTTTATAAAGAATTTTAAATAGGAATACCGTAGAAAAATAGTTGAAATTTACGCTGACATAATGGAGAAACAATAGTTTCTTCCGGTCGGTAACGACGCAAGTTATAATTTCAATAACATTGACGAAAACCGACAAGTAGTATCGGATATCACATTACAAGATTAGAAGGGGTAACTTAGACTCAGATGTGGAGTTGGTTGTTTTCAAAATTCAGACAGTTATGTTACGCCGAACAAGTTTGTATGTGGCATCATGAATTGCATCAGAGACACTTATTTGCCTAACACTTTCCCCTTGTAATAACAAATAGAACAAATACGACACGTTTCAATAGCAATAAATTAATACGATAAATTAAATACTCATAAATGCCATATTAAAAATAAACTACATTCTATAAATAAAATGCGGTACAATGATTGTGTCAAAAAACAAATAAAAAAATAAAATCAGCATTTAATTCAAATTTGCATTTATTATAAATCATTCAAAAGTTTACTTTATAAAACTCAATTTTGATGTAATCAATAAAATATTTTGCATTACTTGCTAAACTGCCATATTTGATTGTTTCACTAGCAAAGGGATTTTGATCATTGAGTTTATCAGTATAGATTATAACACTATTAAGTTTAGATGATTACAAGCCTAGTTCAAACTTATTTTTATGTAAATTTGAATATCAAATAAGAATCCAAACTTTTTTAAATTCAATAGCAACACTCCACTAAATTTACTATTTTTAAACAAATTAAATATATATATTTAATTTGTTAATTATATTGATATAATAATATTCAAGTATTAACATTATAAATATTTTCCTGGTGTAATAAAATTCTCTTTTCGGCATTTGATTTATTGTATTTTTTTGAGTTAAGAATCTTAAAAATAAAATTAACTATAACGAGAACAATTATTATTTGTAATATCTAAAGCTTATATATTATATAATCATGATTTTTTTAATTTCAACAACATTTTTCAAACTATTGAAAAAAAGTGTAATAGCCACAAAGACCCGACTGACGAAAATTTTTAATTTTTAATGAATTTATTTAAAACGGCAATTTTATATTTGAGAATAATTTCAATCAGACTAATTGAATGTTTATTTTATAATGAATTTTGAAGTTATACTTTTGTGAATTGCGTTTTAGTAAGTTCACTGAATAAGTAAGAACATCTAAAATTATTTATAATACCATCAAGATTTTCATAGCTAATTGACAACATTGCAGAGAAAAATAATTTAAAAATGTAAAAAAACTATATGCAAATCAGTATGCTCTTATTATTTTTCATAATTTAATAATCAAATATATTTTTAAAGAATAATATGAATTATAAATGTTATGTAGCTTACCTTGTATAATTTTCCTAAACTTAAATACAAAATAAAATTTTCCAATAGTAAAATATTTAATATTTTACATAAATTTTATTATTAAAGTACAAAAATCTTGCTATTATATAAATATTATGAGAAAATTTATACAAACAAAAAATTATACTTTATAATTTTTAGTAATAATAATAAAAAACTTTAAACTATATCGTAAAAATTTATCAAATTGTTATAAATTCATAACATCTATACTCTGGCATAAAAAAAATATTTTGAAGTCAACTTTAATGTAATAATATTAAAATAATCAAAAACTGCTTTATAGTAAAAATGAAAATATTAGATGTTCAATATTGTTTCATTTCACTTATGTACTCGTTTAAAAAATAATAAATAAAAATGTTGACTTCTTTTAAAATTGATTTACTATCATGTTGAAAAAAAAATTCAAATTACAATAGACAATTGACCTTCACTTTTTTTTTAATAGGTATCCTTAAAAAAATATTACAATTTAAAATTTTAACAGTACAATTACTTTATTAACTTTCTGTTAGCAGATAAGATGTTTCAAGTAGATTTAAAAGATCCCAAGCCATTTAATTTTCGAATATGATTCGTAAAGCCTGTTCAATATGAATTCTATTTTTTTAGCTTATTTTTGTAGAATAAAAATTTTGGTAATCGTTTCATTAGAAACATGAAAAGAATTCGACCTATTTTTGAAATTATAGATTTTTTTAATTCCTGGATCGTTTGATTAGGAAATTTTTTCTTACAATAAAAAATATTTTATTTTTATTTATATTTTTATAAGGTTTTTTCATTTTTATTTAAAATACTTCATTATATTGAACAAACATGCTTCCGATTAAAGCAACTAAAAAAAAACTTATTATTTAATAAATATTTTATTACGTTTAATATTTTCAACATTTTTAATTACCGAATAATTTTTATTTATGTTATGCAATATCATTTTGTACAAAAGTTTTAATTTTATAAATATAATTCATTTTTTAAAGTTAGTATAATTATTGAACTATATCAACTTTATTATAAAAATAATTCATTGGCCAAAACACATTTTAATAGTATTAAATAAATCATGGAAGAAAAATAATTTATAAATAAAATCGTATTGCAATATTCCAGTAAGTCAATTATTTTATTTTAAAGGATCTTTTTCGTTTCTCTTTAAAGGTTTTTCTTAGTTTTTATATATTTTTATTCAGCGTTTTGGACTTACCGTTGACTATAAATTTTACATAGAGAAATTTAATGATCAAATTAAATCAATTTTGTACAATTTTTTTTTTTATCAACAATTTTGTAAAATAAATCTGTTATATATCCTAAAGGAAAAGGATTTATTGTTGTTCTTCAAATATTTCTATTTAAATAAAACTTCATTGGAATTTAAAATTTTATTCTTGCTAAAATTCACATATTAGTTATCAGAAAAGAGCCACAAAAATATTTTGTTTTATTCAAATGATTATATTTTTATTGAATTTTTGAAAATTGTTTGCACAAGTATTAATATGATTAGCATAACAACTAAACTCAAATGTGTACTACATGAAATCACTATATGAAATATTTATTTCGTTTGTCATTGTATATCGTTAATTGTATTAGCACCATAATATAACATAGTCATGAAAGAACATTTTTAAGCGTCTTGGAATATTTCATAGATTCTTTGCTTTTATGCACACCCGAACGAAAAATATAAAGAACCAAATGAGTTTTTTGTGTTAATGAAATATGATAAAAATTGTTCACAATAAAGATTCTGTGAATAAGCAATCGGAAAACGACGTTCTTTTAATAGCCCGTCATTGTTTGTCGAAGACTTAGCAACGCACTCCTCGTGGTCAACAACTGAAACGCTATCCTCCCCAAATGGGCTGTGATCACTGTTCTGCGTCGATGGCAACTACCCCTGGCCAGCAGATAGCAACACGCGCGTTCCTTGTGCGGTGTTTTTTTTTTCTTGGGCGGCTTTTTTCTGCAACGCGCCTGTCCGGAAAGTTGTGACGGGTAAAGCCCTCCGCGTGTCTTGTCGCCAAGCGCCCAAGTCGCGGACATCGCACTGAAAGTCTTAAGTACCGCCACGGCAGTCACTCGGTCCGCGAACGTAATGCCGGCACATCGTCGTCTTCTCGTACTCACGTGAAAATACGTACGCGTTCCTCACCGTCGACATCACGTTGCGTTCACCATCACCGTCGTCTAAGTGTTGTTGATTATTTTTCATAAACAAACAGTAAGTGTGATCACTGTTCATTTTTTTTTTTTTAACCACCAATGAAATAATAGCTTTAGAATATTTTCAAGTTTTCTTTTTTTTTTTTATTCAGACGTTTAGGTGTCTTCTTTTTTTCATTTTATAGTGGTAAACAAAATTGAAAAAGTTTTTTTTTTTTTAGTTTAATTTTTGTGGAAAACCAAGTTTTATATTAATATCAATCGACTAAATGATTAAACAAAATACTAGCGATATAATTTTTAGAATATTTTTTTATACATAAAATTGTCCCTGTGACACGCGCTAAAATAACTTACGTCTTCTTTTATAAAAATAAAATAACAATAGAAGAGGGTAAAAACCGGTTATTTTTTTTATACTATCATCATAAATAATAATGTCCTATCTAGATAACTTTTCAATAATTGTTTAAAAAAAAATTAATTTTTATTTTATTTGTTTTTAAACTTAGGTAAAATGATTAAGATAAACATTGAACAAATTTCGAGTTTTTAAACATTTTTTATAATCACAATATATTTTAACTTTTATAAAAACGTTCAATGTGTTTTTAAATATCATGTATATAATTTTATTTAGTTTTCTTTGAATTTGCGTATTTACATATCACTTTTGAATAATATCAAACAATAAAATTATTTTATAATACTCAGATTTAATTAAAAAAAATTTTACTGCTAAATTTCAATTACTTCCATCTAATATATTATTTTGGATTTATAACTTATGTCCTTTTAATTCACGTACATTTTCAATACAGTATTTTTAATTTTATTTTTCCACCCTTCATAAATTAATAAATTCTATTTCTACAAAAGTTGGAAAATATAAATAAATCTACTTTCTCATCTTTTTTTTTTTTTTTTATGTAGTGTTAAATATAAACTCTTACATTTCTCTAATGTAGTATCTTGAAATTTAGTTAAATAAGAAATTATTCGTATATATTTTATCATTTAATAAATAACACGAGTAGATAATTATTTATTTTCTAATGGTTGCATAAAAAAAGTACATTGGATAATATAATTTTTAACATTAATATTTAGAATCTTTTTTACCTCTTACGCTTACTTACTATTCAACTCCGTGTTCATTGATATTTAACTTTTAATACTTTTTTAATATAATCTTCATATCTAAATGCAATCGCTTTTCATTACATGATATTTTTTTAAATTATTTATAAGTTACTTGAACATTTGTTTGATTAAAATAACTTTTAAAAGCTTACAATTAATCTTGGTTTTTAATTAAATTTTCAAAATAGTCCAATGACCACTTAATGAGACGAATGTTTCCCTAAGGATAATTTCACCGGTCCGGCCAATATTATTTAAATACTCATAGCGCTCTCTGGGGTGGTATCGATAAGTTTTAAAGTGAGGAAATTAAAATTATTTGAAAAAAAAAACACAAATAATAGCTGTAAAGTTTTAAACCACATTTAAATAAAATACTATTTGATTTCTAAAGTTTTGGTTAACAAAGTTATTCAATTGCCAATTATGTAGTCATTTTAATATAACTAGGAGTTTTTGTCCTTTTCTCCAGTAGATGTCGGGACACAAAGTTAATCAGTGTTTCGATAATACTTCAGTAGTTTTAATTATCACAGGTATTTTTTTTATGATAATTTTAGGAAAAAACTTTTTGCGATTAAGTAGAAATTATTTTTATATTTATCGTTTAATTTACTGATTTTTTTTAGTTGCTGCATACAAATAGTTATTTTTTTTAAAACTAAATATTCTTAAATAATGAGTAATATATCTTCTACAAATCTGTTTTTATTCGAAAAGTTTTTCGATAAATGCATGGCATATCCAATTAGTATTTCTTTAAATAACATTATTAATTCAACTCACTATTTTATTCGGATAATTACATAATAGTCTGTCGTATCGATTATACAGTTGTCGACCAAAATCTCTTAGGGTTAATAAAAGTGTGATTATGTAATGTAACAAATACTTATTCTATTACAGATGTATTTCAATTTAATTTAAAAAATAGCCTCTAAAAATAATCATTATTAAAGCAAGCTTATTTATTTATGAAATATGATGTAATATATAAAATATCTATTTATTTATATGTATAATATAATAATTGAAAATTTTTGTGTTGACCCTAACTTTAAATTCATCCAATCATATTTATTATGATTGCAGTAAATATATAATTCATAATTCATGAAATGTTTAATATTTTCTGAAAAGAATATTAATTAAATAATTCTTTTTACGAGACATATTATTATCTAAATATTTATATATTTCAGCAAGCTTAAAAAAACATTATACTAAGTACACGCCAAATCAATCAAATATTAGTTATGACGACATTTTTTTATTTATGCAATTTGATTAACCTCAACTATACCAAACAGTGTTACAATAATACTTGTAATATTATTGATAGATTTACTTTTAATTGTGCGGTAAAACATGTTCTGCAAGTAGTGTGACTACTCCCCGTTATTATTAGCGGCATCGTCATAGACCGTTTGGGGCGAATGCGATTCTCGAGGACTACTGTTCACTCATTAAAAATACGGGTCTCGTTGTATATTGCACAACACTAGTCCCGCATCTTTAAAGAAAAAAAAATGATATTACATATCGAAAAGACCACTCAAAAGATTATAAAAAATTCTTTTACCCCATACACTTACGCACTATAACCCTCGATTAATTTTTTCAAAGACACAAACGATAGTTTCTTAAAAATGTTCGGCACCCGCTGTGTTGGTATTGCACAAAAGCTCATTGACAAAACAGTTTTTAAAAACCGATGCGTAAAAAACTATTACCGTGTTGTGTTCATAAACGTTTTGATTTCTTGAAATATTTAATTAATTTATTTTAATATTCGTCGGTTAATTGGTGATAACCCGTTGCATACACTGCGAGGGTTATAACGTCCGCATCCACCGAAGGTACGCGCCTAAATGTGTATATTATGTTGTATGTCGATATTTCGTACGGCTTTTGGGAGGTGCGAAGAAAAGCGTTGCATTTATTTTCTAAGACGCACACCACTCGGAAGACGACGGCCACTGACCAATAAGAACGTGGGCGGAGACGGGCGGTCGAACAAAACAAGGGAAGTCGTTAAAGTACACGGAAATTTCCGTACGCCAATCGCGCCCTTCCTATTACCCTCCCCTCAACCCGTCCCATCTACCATTTCCTCGTACGACTTTCTTCTTCCCTCGTGTAAGTCCTACAACGAATACCGTTGTATCTAATGTTATTATTACGGTGGTGTAAACTCACCGTATACGCCGTATCCTGTTCCCCGCACACACGACCTGGGTGTTTAATTATTTGCCTGTACGACATTATTTCAGGGACTCCCTTCGGACGTTCCGTATACAAGTGTCTTTCATTGTTTTCTCCTTGTGCCTACTGTTATTGTAGTACTACTATCTATTAACTCTTATGACGGGGTCGGATGCATAAGAAACTATACAATACAATTCACGATGACATCACTATCTCGGTGTTTTAATTATGTCCAAAGGATTGTAATTCGGAATTAATAGCGATATATTTTTTATCGACTTAAATTAAATGAACACATTTTTAAAAAAAATGTATGTATGTACAGTATAATTTCATATAAAATAAAGTTTTAATTACACATGAGATCTCTTTGAACAAAAATTAATAAATACTTCTTAGTTAGTTCTTATTTGGTATAAAATGACTCTGTATAAAATTGATTTAAATCAATCATTTTATTTAATAAAAAGAAAATTCCAAAGAATATTATTCCGTGAAATATATTGTCAATCACTTATATACACTGTAAGAAATTATTCAAAATTCCCATTAGTCAGTGTGATATTTTTGATATACACGTTAATTTTAAACACACGTCGTTCAATTTTGACAAGAAGTATCGAAAATTGTATACAAATATAATATTTCTATGACTGTTTATCAAAATTTTTCTTTACATCACATGCGTTAAAAACTTCACGTACATGTAGTGAAAATTCGGATATTTTTTTTTTTAAGAGTGAAATATAATTTCTAAGCAAACGACGTCATTAAAACAAAAAATACTATTAAACGAGTTTTATTTTTAAATAACTTTTAATTATTTCAGAAAATCATATTATTATGTTTTACATTTCATTGTGGTAGAAAATTAGCTCGCTCATTATTTTCTGTAATATTTTAAGTGTAAAGTATTATTATTTACATATTACATTTCGAGAAAAAATCATGAAAATTTAAATAAGAAAATATAATATGACCTGTTTACGCTTGAATCATAATATGTTTTAATTGCCGGAGAATAAGCTTAACAGCGTTATAAGCATTCTCGATTACTTTTTGTTTCTTTTATTTAACAATTTTTTACGCCGAGATGAAATCTTTTTCACAAGAAAGAAGACAATACCACCAATACCCTCCGGTGTTTATTAGAGTTTGAACTAAATCGTAGATGCATATTGTAGAAAGACGAGTATTAATCTGAATAGAGAAAGAAAGAAAACAAAAAAGGTTTTATTTCAACACGAAGGCATTATTAATACACCTCTCGACACTATGCCCTTGCTTTACAAAATCATATAGGCCACGTCGAAGAGATGAAATCTTTGATGCGAATTTTTTTTTTATCCAGTCATTTTTTTGCTCTGCTGTGTACCATCCTTCAGCACGGTAAGACAAAAGAATATAGGACCAGACGTAGACGACAGCGTATCGATATCTGACGTGTGGTGAGGCGGCGACGGTTACAAGAGTAAATGAGAAGAAGTGGGCAAAAGTAGGCAGACAACGTTAAGAGGTCTACAGAACGCGACGGTAGCCGCGACGACGACGACGACGACGATCCTTAAGAGTAGTTATGTGCATGCGTGGTAATGCAAAAAAAATCAACCCTTACGCCCACCCCCTACACAGCAACTGTGATGAATTCATGTGATGCCTACTCGACAATGTTTTTTTTTTTAAGAAGTACCCCGGAACTTAACACAAAGCGACACGTGATAATAAGACGGTCACGACTACTCGGTACGGTGGTATGTGTGGTGGTGTTATTATTATGTACATATTTCAAATGCATGAAGGGGTGGCAAGTGCAACTAAGAGGTGGCGATAAAAACACACCGGTTTTGTGTCTCTTTTTATTTCTGTACTCGCACAATTGTTTCCTTGTTGTCGTATTACTTATATGTCACCGAAATGTTTCCTAAAAGTAAGCCGTCATAATTTTAATCCCACTCGTAAACTACTAGAGAATAACAATTTATGTGATTCTTCATTATTTATCATCATCTCTTATCAGAAACATCTTATTTTCAATGTTACAAATATCTGCAATAGATGACTTTATTTTCACAAAAAAATACATACACGAAATAATATAATGTACCATAATAAACGTAACTATCATTATGCCAGCTTTTTGTTAATCGTACAGGAAATCCTACCTAGTTTTTTAAATAAAAAAATATGATAACTTAACAACGCTTTGTGATGTTTATGAAATAATATGGAGGTGATGGTGGTGTTCATTAGACTGTCCTCGTTGACTCTGGTTATTGAATTTTAGCTTAATAAAACTTTTAAATCACTCTTATACTAAAATCAAATAATATCTGAACATTTGAAGGAAAAAAATTTAGAATATGAGACTGAAACAGTAAGGGGACTGATGTGTATCAGTCAGTTTGCTGTTGGTTCCCGGATTCCCCATGCCGATTCCCTAATCCATAATGAGGTTGTGTCAGGTCGACAAAATTCCAACAAAGCGTTAAAGTAGAGCCAACTCAAAATAGTTGGGATAGAGTCTATGGCGATAATGATAATAAATTGAATGTAATCGCACGACTTACAAAACAGTAGAGTACTTCTATATTGCAAACTCATGTATAACTGAATTCGCCATAAATCACACAATTTTATTTTAATTTATTAGCCCTCATTTTTTTTCTTCAACTTTTTAAACCATTTGACTTGTCTTCGAATCCTTCTTTAAATATTTCCTGGCATTATTCTTTTGTCACGCCGATGTACGTCTAAATCAAAATAACCGTATTAATCGTAAAAACCACTTCTATTTTGTTCATTTTATTTCGTATTAAGTGCAACAAATAAAAAATACATTTGCGAATTCAGTCCATCGAGCAAAATTCTCCGTATCGATAATTTAATACAAAAATAAAATTGTTTGACAATTTAATAGCAACACAAAAAATGTTTTTATTTAAGGATCTATTGCTAGTGTATATATGTAAAGCTGAGGAGTTCAAATTTTAAACGTCTGTATTTAACTTAACCAAATAAAATTCTCGGTTAATTAAAAATTATTAGCTGCCAAAACGAATAAAAACATACTTTATTACGGCCCGTAACTAAATTAATGTCTTTTTTAGTTTACTCAAAAAATAAAAATCTATACAACAGTTTGCGTTAAAACCTAATAAGTACATTACAAACACCTTTTTACACTAGTAAGATTTATTAGATTTCAAATTATTAAATGTTCAAATATGAGGCCCATGAGTATAATTGTATTTTTCTCTACTTGTTTTTACCGCACGTGTATATTGCACTTATTATAACATTGCATAGATGTATATCCAATTGAAAAAGAGTGATATTAAGTTGATTAAACAGTTTTGTAAACACTAAAAAATGTAATGTACATACATTCGTAAAAAAATAGGTACATCAGGTGCGGGAGATGCCAGCAGGGCGAGGAAAGATCTTTTACAATAAATTTACTGTTATTCAAATACACACGCTAATGGAATATGTTTGACAGAAAAAAATACATTCGTATACCGTTCGGTCGATTTGAAAATGTATTCGTGTCGTTATTGAACAGGCAAAGATTTTCCTTTACTCGTTTCCACAAATTTACGGGTCGATATTTAATGCTGAGGTATTTCGAACATCTCCGAATGAATGTGGTTTTTGTTAAAAAAAAAAACTAAATGGATGTAATTTTTGAAGAAAACACGTATTATTGAACTATTAAACGTAATTACTACTTAGTGGACTATTTATCAGTTAAATACTTTCTCAGGAGTTGACATCCGCTCCTTGATTGTTATAGCCGATTGTGTAAAATAACATTACATCGACTGCTCGATGTGACAATATTTGTTTTACTTTTAAGACACGTCGACGGTAGCAGTTCCCACACATTGGTGTTCTGCACGTCGCGATCAGTGTATTGTGTTAAGCGTGACAGTTGTCATTAGTTCATATATTTGAGCAGTGAGGTTGCGCGAGAACACTTCGTACAAACGTTATCCGTACGGTTGCGCAAAAGCGGAGGGAAATGGGATTTGGGCAAAACAAAAAATGTCCGCAGACATGGAAAATAACTGTACACAACGCAGTGCATTGGAACGGTAAGAGATCATTGATGATCACGGCAAGCGTTGCTTGCGGATAACTTTTTGAGGTGTCCATAATCTTGATCGACGTAAAAGCAAATCGGCCTAGCGTAGAAATTTGAACGTCTGTAAGCATAATAAATTTGTTGTCCGCATACGTTCGTGCGGACACCTAATACGGTTGGGCAAAGGGGAACGCACCTTTTGGAAGCATTGGGGTGTGACGTGTATGTGTGTGTCTATGCACTAAGAGAAAAGGGGACGCCGCTTGTCTAGGCCAAACCGCTTCGGTCACGAGGGGAACGCCGCTATGACGGAAGAAAGCAGCTGCAAAACTTGGGTTCGCTCCTAGTCTACGGAGTGTTTGGTTAGAGTTTTATTTACTTTTTTACGCGCAATGGAAGGAGATATTTTCCGAAGCATTTATCTTCGGGTAGAGTTTTTTTAACGATCAATCGGATCGTATTGATCGACGAGTCTGATCGTCGATCGCACATACTTGAACTGACAATAATTACGTCGTTTCGTTTTGGGTAACGATTGAAGAGTTACTACGATTATTTATACGCGGTTATGTTTAGGCCAACTTTGTAAAAAAACACCCGAAAAATAGATCACACTATTTAAATTTTCCGCATCTATTCTAAACAAGTGTTCGGAGCCGGTTGTGCAAACAGTGTCTAATACGTCTATCGTGAAGCGTATAGAAAGATTTAGACAGGTGCGACAACTCGACAAAAGGAGTGACAACAGAACAATGTATAAATACTAGTGTACATATATCGTTTCTATTGTAATAATTAACACCGCCGCCACCGCATTCACATTGCCACACACTTGTATCTGACAGACGATTATAGTATTATTATTGTCGTCATAGCACGAAAGAGAGATACGTTGAAAACAAAATACTTCCAAACGACTTAAAACACAATAATATGCGGCCATGGCTTTTTAATTACAAAAAAACACCTTCTAGGCCATATGTCGACAAAAAAAAAAAAACAGAAAAAACTGCACCAAACATCTACGCCACCCGTTGTTGATCGATAACAATAATAAGAACAATGTTTAAGGTAATTATAATTGAGAATTTCAAGGCAAACTTTAGGAGAAAAATGCATTTTTATTGCGTGACTCGCGGTTTTTTAATTTATGAAAATAATGTATGAGCTTGACAATTTTACTGGTTGAATACAAGCCTGTCGATTGGTTTACAAAGGTCAGGAAAATATTTACCCAGTAGTAAAGGGTCCCATCATGGCCAAGCAAAGAGTCAAGCGCGGTCGCCTTAAGATAAACCGTGCAAACAACGGCTGCTTGAGATTAACATCTTGCCGGGTACTCGCACAAAAGGCTTCTGAAGAGCTTTCTTTGTGGCGACAAAATCTCTTTTTTTATTTTAATTTCCATTAAAACAAAAGTTATAACATACGCATGCGGCGGCCATGTTTCATAAGTTACAACGGATGAAAACAGGAACTCTTAACTCGAGACAATGTCTCGGCGGATGTAGGCTAAGAGACGGTTACTCTATAACAAACAAGTACCCGCCGTACAGGTGAAGAATCCTCTGATATCTTTGTTACATTTATTAGGTATACATACCTTAAGAAGATGGATGAGGATGGCTTAAAAGTAGACATATGCGTCGTACGCGTTTTTAATATTTGGGTCGACCGCGTAAGTTAACCACCAACAAAACGCCAAATGTTTCGTATCTGGTTACTCACTACATGATATTTATATACAGAACGCAAAAAGGTGCAACTGGAGATGAAAAAGGTATCCACTCGATCGCATTGTCTTGTGGTAACCTCTTAAAATGTTTTTTTGATATCGCATCAAGTTGACACATATGTCGCGCTAAAACGTCTCGCGGCCGCCAAATTACAATCGCACGCGTCCAAAAAAACGTCAATTAACTCAAACAGTAGATACGTACATTTCGTCGCGCCGATCCATTGTTTTTAATCGACCGGCGTCGCTAATTAATCTTAGCCAATGGATACCGACGTCTGTAACACGTACATGATAAACATTAAACCGTATGCGACAAGCGTATAGATACAGATAAAGACGAGCAAACGAGTCGTAGCATAATAAATACGGTACAATATTAATAATAATAATAAAAAAAAAAAGAGAGGAACGTGCCATATGTGAGGGTGGCGTATAGTTAAATGTTTTTATATTTCTGAGGTATATAAATCGATTTTCATGGACCGGCCGGGAACGCATAGAGGCAAATAAATGAGAAGCACTCGAGTCAAATTAACGTAACAGACATACCATATGGCACTTGGACGTCCCTATCACGTGCAGAAAACGGTACAAACGAACAGTTCTTTATATTTTATTATTGCTTTTTTTTTTTTTATTCCTAATTCCAATTTCGAAAATCATCATCGGCCAAAAAAAAAGGAACTCGTCAGAGATAAGACCTAGCACGCGATAAAAACAACCGTGAAAAACGGAGAGCCGGACAGGTGTTGGTAAAAACCGAGAAACAATGTCGATTGCAATCAACTATAGACTTTCTTAATTGTTTCAAGAGGCCACCCTTCTTGTCGCTATGTTTACCGTACCGTTAAGAACATTATACCGGCGATTGCGATCGAACGGTTAATTGATTGCAACGCTAACGTGTGACTTCCTCAAGGGGGTAGATATCGATCTTCTTACGAGGTACGACGACGTTGCCGGTGGCGAGGGACACTTGATTTCGGTAATCAAAACATAATAACCCGACCGGTGCACCCTTTTGGACGGAACTCGATTAGGAGGCCTCGAGAGCCGATTTCGGAGATTTCAATCGACTGCTCTATTATAAATATTGTGTCTGGTACGCGTAATAGCGATGCGAAATTATTTCACGTTATTCATTTGGGCCAGGCGGTCAAAAAACTCAATTGCCGCGCCACTGATTGATATTCAACATCGGATATTACGTGCGGCGGGGGTGGTCTGGCACGCGAACACCCTCCTTGAGGCCATAACGAAATCGCGTCTGGTCCATTAGTGAAAAGACGGGGACTGATATTGAATATTTCATAAGAAAAAGCGAATCGCACGCTCTACATCTGTGCCGATTGCGACGGGCAGTAGTGAGGTTTGTTTATTCAGTTTTTTCATACTTGTCCGTTGTTGCACAAAAGGAAGCCTAAAGAGGTGCGCAGAATATTCGCCGACCTGGCCGGCAAATATCGGACCGCGGGTGGTCACTCGTCTTAACAAAAACGTTATTGTTATTATTTTAATACCGTCCGAATTATCTGCGAGTGTTTTACCAAGCCGAAAGCGGATCATCTCACCTGCTACATAAAAACACTATCGTCGATTTTTGTTACGCGTACTCTCTGAATAGAAAATAAAAGTGTATTAGAGAACAATTTTTTTTTTTTTTTTTTTTTATCATTAATTCGTTTTTCTTTAGAAATCAAAACTGACCCGTCAAAAGCAAACATTGTTTCTCCTTTGCTGAGTTTTGATTTCCTCTTGGGGTACCTTACAACAATAACAACGGGCGCGTGTTTGCGTTTGTGGTCTGCAGACCGCTACCGGTCTCTTAATACTATGCACCAAACGAGACGCACACAGACATAATGTGCACTAGGGATGTTTTATGAGCTTTCGAAACAATAAACCGTTTTTAAACGAATGTACATCATTGGGCTGAGTTGTTAAACGCGGGGGACTTGGAGCGGTGAAAGAACTAATACGCCGAAAAATCAGAATTTAATAACACTCATTTGTACCGTACGGGTGTCGTCATTAGGCGACCCGACGAAATGACATTCATTACGCGATGATAACAATATATCTAAAACATTGGCGGACAACTATCGCGGGTGTCAAATGTAAATATGTGAAATACACTAAATATGCGTGTATATCATCGAATGGGAAATTAATTGATTCGAACGTATATTATTAACACGCCGTTATTACTAAACAAGGGTGTGTGTGTATTGAATAAATTAATTGCGATCAAATTAATATTCTTCACTGTTTTGTAGTTTTCTATCAGTCTATGAGCAATAAATACTTTGTAGTAGTGATGAAAAATATCGAATAGTAACTATCCAAATTATCGATAGTTTTTTTTTTTTTTTTTGAATATTTGATGGGTTATGCTAAAAATAAATTATTCGGTTCATAGAAAATGCCCATCACTACTTTGTACATCTATTAAATTACACTGGTCACAATTTCCCATAATTTATTTAATCGAATCGCGATACAAACGAATACATTAATCGACAAATACTTTTGATGTTTATCGAATATGAATATTCAGTTTTGTTTATAGGACTGTAGCGTTTGTTTGCTTTAGCGTCGAATAAAAAATACACAAAAATCGGGAATAATTTATGATTTTTTTTTTGTATTCGACACGACGTTTAAATTCAGAGAATTATTACTTCTAATGAACCGGGACGCTTAAGCTCGTATAAAGGATAGAGTCTAATATGGAATTGGAGGCGAAATCGTGTACACAATGCAATGGCAAGGGTTGCAGGGCTGACAAAGAAATGAGATAGCGATGAACAAAACGAACTCGCATATTTTTTCGTACCCCGGATGAGTTTAAGTGTTTTGTAATTTTAATTTGCAAAGGCGTATACGTAGACATTCCATTTTCTCCTTAATCCTTTGAAAAAGGAAATGATTTTTCTCACAATATTTACATTATAAAACACTTTCGACGTACTCGCATCAAAACTGCAGCTTATAAAAGTTTTTTACATTTCTATCGTTTCGCTTTTCCAATGGCAAACAACAATTAGCGTAATGAGATGCGTCGTATTCGATATATGTTAAAATATTTTTATTATTTATAATAATTTTGTCTTGAGCAATAAAAATAATTATGTCGTACTAATGACATACTTGATACTCGATTAAAAAGTCTTAAAACACAAAATGGATGCTACGCCGCCCGTAGTGTTTGCTTTTCGGTATTGTCGTCATTATCGCGTTTCCCTCCCTACGAGTTTCGGATCTATAACAATGCTGGTGCTAAGCAAAGGAAATTAATTACCGGTCGTGTCTTGATAGGATGTATTTTTATACGTATTGGAACATCTACGTTATATTGTTATTTTATGTTATTAAACCAACCAGCGTTTAATGACGTTGACAACGATAGTGCCACCGCTACCGGAACCGTGTCTTCTTATGGTCTGTTAGTCACTCGTGATACCTGTACAGTATATGCATACAGGGTGTCAACTTGTGTGTGTTTATACGTCTTACGCCTGACGCGTGTCCCGCCGGAAATTAAAACGTGTAATTTGTGCCCGTCCGATGAACGCGCGGTGGCGGTAGGGCGACGATTGACAAGATATTAGTGAGCACGGGCCACACCGTAGTGGCCGCAGCAGTCATGTAAAAAATGACTACCCATCAGAGGACATAGGCTAGTGACTTTTAAATTACTACTAACAAACATCATTTGGTCGGAAATTACAACTGTATACTATTCCAAATGGATACTTTCAAAACAATCATATGTTCGAAAACCGTATCAGAGACAAAATTGAAGAAATCTGTTTACTTTTTGAAACTAATCACTTATATTACTGCTATTACACACTCCGTCGACGGTGAAATGAGTGATAGAGGAGCACTCTATTACTTATATTAAATGTACAGATCCAGAAAATTATAACGATCCTCGATTTACAAAAATAAATGAATTAAGTTTTAGTTAAAAATCGAATTTTATTAAAAATACGAGTTTTTCAGATTACACGAACAGTGGCACAACCCTTATCATTAGTTAACGAAAAAACGCTTACTTAACAAACACACATCTCTAAAAATGCTTTCCAAAACAGAAATTAATAATTTCATAAAACAAAAAATATTTATGAAAAATTCACCATCTTATTAGTTTTTAGTAATTTGTTACATAAAAGTTAGGACTTGATTTTTTTGTACAATTGTATACAATCTTTTAACAAGATCATCTTTTTCAATTGTTAGTATTTGTCCTTGATTTTAGACCTTTTTTTTTATTAATTTTAAATTATAATACAAAAGTCATAAATCTAAATGAAATGAGAATAATTTACATTCGTTAACTGCATACCTTAAACAATTCATTGAAAAGTCTTCTTCTTTTTCATAAATAATATTTAAAATATATTCATATGTATAGACATAATGATGATAATTGTTAGTCGACAAGGTTATGATCGATATCCGGAAGTGACATGTTAAATAAAACATTCGCAATCTTTTCTGCCGCCCTGTTAATGTATAGAAGCAAGGGGTCTGCAAATGTATAATTATTATTATTATACAGCTTCTATGCTATAAAATCAAGTCTTTGAATAGAGAGAAAAACACGCGGTGTTCCGAACGAAATAAATAAGAGCCCACCCCATTTGGTATTGTACTCTTAAGCAGGTCGCGTAGTGTACAGGGAACGAATCTAGCTGCCCTTATTGTTTGTAGATATGCCTAGAAAACCGTTAAAAGGTCTTTGTTTGCTTCTGCTAGGGGATTGTTCGCTGTAATTTCTCCCTCTTCTCTTTGCCACACTCCCTTCAAACCGGTTGTTCTGTACAACGTAGAGATACTATCCACGTGCCTTGCGCGTGCCCCTAGAATACTACGTTCACCCCCCGTGACGTAAAATCACTCTTTTTATTTCAATTTTTTCTTTCTCTCTCTTTTCAAAACACACCCGGTTATTCTTATGACGTCACTGTCGGAGAGCCGTGGTCTTCAAAAAGCCAAAATTATCGTTCTACACAATTGTCCTTAATTCTTTTGCACCCTTTGGCATACAATGCGTGACTCGGTACATTTCTCTCGACGCACCCGGCGTAGGTAGACCACAACCCTTTGCTTAGAATATATATATATTGGAAAAATCGCTTGGACCGGTGCGTATCAAAGAGGAGAAGGGAAAAGCAAGCTGCGTACATAGTGTCGACCAGGTGGTCGAGGTTTTTTCTAAGAGCAGGGCACGTGGACACGTACGATAAAGGTGCTAAACCCGAACTTGGGGAGTTTCGCCACACCATCTGCTCATCTTTAATCAAACTGCCCAGTGATTCACGACCGTCAATCTTATCCTTTCTCCGTTCATTTTAATACGTATAACGTATGAATAAATAAAATTAAAGATCATTGTTGGAGAATTATTCAAACGAATAATATTCGCGCATAGTTTTAGTTACACGCGAGCAAAAATAAAAAAAAAAACATTACCTAGAAAATATTCATTAAAGTACAGTTCTTTTGTACTCTTATCAGTCCGTTGCAACGAATTAATTTCGTTCAATTACCAGCGTTTTGTATGGTAATATAAATCGTCACGACGGCATCCGGTTTGTCGTCAAGGGGAAAGATATTGTGCAGGTCGTCTTGAGAACGAGAAATAACTATAAATAAACAATAACTATGTTGCGCCCGTCTATGAATAAGCATCTGGTGACGTCACTCGTTTCTTTAGTAGCTTAGAAACCGGTCCACAAACAGCTGGTCGTGTTTCTTAATGCACCTCCTAACCCACGTCACTTCATTCATGGTGCACCGCCTTTCACAATGCCACCACGTCGTAGGGATCTTAAGAGGAAACCCAAGGTCGTTGTCGTTACCGTCACGGCCGGTGCAACGCGTATTCATAGAATTCTAAAGACGAACAAGTCAGGGGAATAAATGGTTTTTTTTGCAATAACACAGATTTTTATCGTTTTTCCTGGACCGCATTAAGACATCTCGCCGAAGACATTAACGACCGCACCGTCTCCGAAGAATGCTCTCGTGGTACAATGATAGTAAACGAATATTAATCTATTTCCTTTGCTCTAAACACGTACTCGTGTGTATCCGATCGAACCGCCGCTGGCTTTCCATAAGCCTGCCAGTTGCAACGATAATGATAATACCTACAAATAATCCCTGACGATTTATTGCCGTAGCTATCAATGAGCGCGTATCGATGTCAGCCAAAACATAAATGTGAACACACGTTTTTTATTATTATTATTATTTTACACTATCGAACAGTCGTCCCGTGTCCGTAACAAGCACAGCGCGGGCGCACACAATGAGTGGAACACGAGAAATGTATGTCATGACAAATGCGCGACGCGGGTGCTAAAATAAATTACGCGATTGTACAAATACCACCGACGGGGTTGTTATCTTAAAGAATTCCACCGAATGGCTCAGCACGTGCGCTTTGTGGCCGCCGAATATCCTTCGGCAATAAAAGTGGCGGCTTTGTAACGGCACCCGCACACAGCCACGCCTAAGGCACACACACACGCGAAGGCTGTGCACTCAGACCGTCTGCTGGACAGTGTGGGGATGATGTCGTCAAACAGGCGTTGCCGGTCATTTTTATCGAGCCCTCGCGGGGGTAGTCCTGACAACAACACCCGATAGAGTTGTTTGTTTATTTTTCTATGCGTTTAAACGTATTATGTACACATGTACAAGTGAACGTAGACGGTAGTGTGGACAGTTTTCCGGATGTCTTTACAAAAATCATCGGATTCTCCAGAAACCCATTAAACACGTTTACGACCGTGTAATGACCAACAAAAGACAGTAATAAATATATTTCTAGCCAATAAATTCGCTTGTGACGCGTTCGGCGAAAATATTTTACACCTTTTTCAAAAAGGATACGATTTTTTTCATCCGAAAACATTTCCGCATTTGTTGTCTAACACAATCCAAAAGGCATTTTTCGAGTTTTTCTATAGATTGTGCATACTTACAACACATTCGTTGTTATAAGAATTCCGGGTTCTATGCCCTGCAAACGGTCAAAGATTGTCATCAATACCAACGAAAACGGACAATATACCACGAGTTTACTCAAGTTGTTCGCAAAAAGGAATTTTCTTTCAACGAGTATTTTTTTTTTTTTAATGTATGTGTTTGATTTCATAGAAACATATTGCGATTGCAGATAAAATTGTTTGATTTCAACAAAATAATTTCCCATTTGCAATAGCATTGTACAGGCTAAAGTTGTACATAGAGCGTGACAAAAACATTTTCATATACTTCAATGGTTTTCTTGCGTAGAAAAAACGAATTCGTAGAATAGATGTTGTCATACGCAAATTGGCATACGTGTTGATGATGATTAGAAGCGCTCGACAGTGTTTTATCGATTTCATAATTGATGACCGGTACAGATTAACTTGTTGTGTTGCAATACGAGGACTTGAAATATCAGATAAACCCCATGTTTAAAGAGCTCGTATGACGCCAACACCGTTTTTATTTTATCAAGTTTATTGTTCCTTCCGGTGTTTTGCTTGTCGTCGTCGCTGAACCGTGTGTGTACTAGATGGTATTATAATTAGCCAGGAACCGATGAATAAGGACACGCAGTCGGCCGGAGGTGTGTTTCCGTTTCGCCACCGCCACCGCCTCCATCCGTACATAATCGTTGGTCTGTGTGTATACTGGTCGGAAAGGCACGACAAAAACATTGGTAAAAAAAAAAAAAGATGAGCGGTATTGTTTTGTCGACGTGTCGTACTTTTTTTTTTTTTTTTTTCGGAAGCGAGGTCAGCGCGGAGACGCATTGCTCGTAGAAAGAGGCGGCGGCAGCGTAGGGCCGGACCGAACCACCGATGATTACGCGTGTGGTCAGTGGTCCTTGAATCCTTTACACGTTTTCCGGTGCGGACACAAAAAACGGAAGTAGAAAAACGCCAACGCAGAGTAATAGCAGTCGGCATCATCTGATTGGCAGAACGTCACATTCACATTTACGCATTACACCGCGTGCACATATGAAAAGAATTTCAGGAAATCCGAGGCCGTGCCCAAACACTATCACCAAGTCTCTTAGTGTGCCTTACCCGTCGATGTCACTGCGGCTTTGAGTATGGTGCAATGCCCAAGGCTCATTATTGTTCATTCGTTAGAAAATCCAGTAGACACCGATTGTTTTCTAAAAGAAACAAATGACACTTATTAACGGTCGTTATCGCTTCTATAATTATTGTTTTAATTGCATGGACTCAATAGTCTATGCAATTAAAGAAATAACTTTTTTCGTGAAAGGCACAATCGGAGTATATTCACAACAAATCCTTGCCGGAAATGACACTAGTTATAACAACGACATTTTGAAAATTAACCATTACCACCCATTTGCGGGTTGCAATTAAAATGTGTGCGAAACGACACCAATCCTTTAAAAGCAATTTACAAATATAATTAATTAAATTTACAAATAATTTTTACTTGATCGAATTCATATAATGTATTAGCTGAATTAAATTAAATAAAACTTATAGTTTTATAATATAAACCATAATGTTCAAAAATAGGGTTTTAATAAAAACATTATAGATATAGTTGAATTGTTAACATCGAATTATTTAATAACCCCAATGGGAAATGAGAAAGGAAACGTTCTTTAAAGTGTAGAAACTATTTTTTGGGGGGATAATTTTACTTGAGAAAAGTTAAAAAAAAAACTTTATGATCATTTTACTGTGTAAATATAACTTGATTACTAATTAGTAATTATCTAAAACACAAGATGTAATAGAAAAAATCTTAATCAAAATTTGGAATTAGAGTCACAATTCCTTATAGAATTCATATAATTGTAAACAAAAAAAAATGTTTTATTAAACACTACATTTAATACGTGAAAATGAATTCATTTACATTAAGATTCTACAAAAGAACAAATATTATTTCCAAAAATCGATTCTCAAAATAGTAGTTTTAACAAAAGTTTATAAAAAAAATATCAAAACACATTAACATTATGTATAATTTTAATTTTACTCCGTTAATTTTTTCCACGAACAGCTGCTGTTTGTGTAAAATTAAAAATATACATTAAGTAGTTTTAATGTTTTTTTTATAAACAATTTAGAGCTGCTCTAACCAAGATATTTTTATTAGAAACAACACTTAAATTAAAATAAATAATTATTTTTTCTGTTTACCTTTTTACAGCCAACGGAAAAATGTTTAAAAACCACTTTCTGAAAAATAATTATTCAAATTCTTTTGAAAATATAATTTTTTTTAACATTTTAAACCTTGTTATAAAAAGTTATTAAAAGTTCGAAGTAACCTTTAATCTTATAGAGATCATTAAAAATGAAATTTCATGCAAAGATCAGGAGAATCACTTCAGATTATACTAGACTAGAACAAACATTTGACCAACCAATCATTTCACAAAGAGTCCTAGCTTAACTCATGATTTATCCAACATAATTGAACCACTAAACTAATTATATATATATATAAAAGACATTTTCAACGAATGGCCTTTAGATTATCATTCACTTTTTTTTCAATTTCAACATATATATATTGTATTCTGTTAACGTTTTTGCTAGTTTGTAGGCTACTTACAAAATATTTTATATATTTTATATCAAGTTATTGCACATCAAAATTCTTAACAAATTTTAGATAATCTCAATCAAAATCTATGATTTCAAAATCGTGCAGTTCATCAAAAGTTATTGAAAAAAAAATATATTTATTATCATGTTACTAAAAATTGATTTTTCACAATGTTTCATAAAATTCTACAATTCAAAGACTCGGTATGACTCGGCCTAGATTTTAAATATAGCTCTACCGGCCCTGATTTGTACTGAAAATTTAGACTGGGGTGCATTGCCAAGTCGCCCTCCCTCCATTGACAACATTGTCATAGAGTCAAATTTAGTATAAAATTATACTACATTTTATACAGTCATAACAAGTTATTTTTTAAAACTAACACATTGTCACTATAACACAGAAAAAATGTCTCGACTATTACTCTGTACAGAGTAATATTTCTGCATTGTACAACTCTCGATCACATTCATCACAGCATAATACCGTCTCAGGTATTTTCTGGACGCACGTCCATTGAGTCCTACATTCGGAAGCCATTCGTTCGATTGTTGCCCATCGAATCCTTTCCTGTGAATGTTTTGTTGGCGACCCAAGTATTGAGAACCCTTTTTGCACCCGTTCGCAAAACCAGCAGATGCGTCGCCGGTCTTGTGCATGTGTTCGTGAGCTCGCAGATGTGCGTCTTAAAGACACTTCTTCCGCGGTCAAACAACATCTTACGGCATGAACAGGTAGGTTGTGGGCGATCGGTCGTCGATACGAAATGTCGCAAAATGGAAATAATAAAAGGGTTTCAGAAACGATATTTCAGGTCATTGTACCCGTATATTGTTATATTATACGTGAAGCGCTTAGGTACAGTATGTTGTTTTTGACCGGCGGGGGTGCCTCCGAAGAAAGGGTGCAAAGAGTCGGTACGATACCGGGTGTTTGTGTATGTGTACGTCGAGTCCACGTTGCATCTGCTTTCCTAATGCGGCAGATGTCTTTTAGAATGAAGGCACACGCGCGTCATGAGAGTATTTATTATGTTTTTTCGCCTCGTTTCTATAATACATACCGCACCATAACCGATAATTACTTCAACACCTTTTCTCTAGTCAGAAACAATAAACTTGCCCCATTTGCGCTCAATGACCCCACCTCCTCATTAAATCTTAATAGGCTATGCACAAAATGTTTAGTGTCCGCACAAAAGACATGCACAATTGTCCAGAAAAGTTGTGTCTCCCGTAACTGAGTGAACACGCTGGACGGATCCTTTGTCGCGTTAAATCTCTTCAGCTCTCAGCGATTACGAGGGAGCGACCACCACGACGTACACAATAGACGCGCTTGCCCATAATCCATCATACGAAGCTCAAGTGTCCATCAGAATATGATCTACTTTGATATAGTTTTTTATTTGTATATATTTTTTTACTTTAAGTTTATCGGTCTCGCAGATGCGGCGTCATTGTTCGCGAGAATCCGTTCAATGGTCGCGTGTCAGTATGAGTAAAAAAGCGAGATCGAATCAAGTTTAAGGGCAGATGTCTGGCCGCCGACGGCTGGTGGTATGAGGGATGTAAGTTAGTAGGGCATGACGTCACCCCTAAACGCGACGTCAGACGAATAATAATAATAGTAAAAAAAAGAAAGGCTAAATTCGGCTGGGGCTCTTAATGAAACGTCGCGTAAGGGGTGGAAAACCCCGCGGAGAGTATACTCGGGTAGTTGTCGCGCGCGCGCAGACACAAAAGAACCAAACACAATATTTCTTCTCCCTCGTATACATTCAGTCGTAGTAGTGATTTTCGGGAGGGTTCGTCTACTAAACTGGTCTCCCCCTGTGCAGTAGACCTTTGGTAAGATGGAAATTTGCAACTTTAAGCGTACGGATGGGGTCCGTCTGTCGACTTGTATACGTTTACGAGTTGCAGCTGCCCCGCCATGTCATTCTCCGCGTCATACACCGTACACGGCTCTATGGTAATAAGTAGTAACAATATAATAGTGATGCCGATGTTTGCAAAATTATAAAACACACAAGTATGTCCGTGCAAAATTGTGTACGTACAAAGAATATACTATTTTATTGTTCCAAATATATAGAGAGAACGCTAAAGCCCATTGAATACTCAAGAGACGATGAAAGTTATTCTATAAATCTTTACGGGAACACAAAAGAATGAGGGAAGTACAGTTATGTTATAGGACTAGCGTTAAATGAAAGTTTCCGCGTTCCGTGATTGATTGTTTCATCTAATAAAATAAGAACAACGTGTTCTGAGGGGAAAAGAGGTGCGACGATCTCGTAATGAGGAAATGACAAGAAACAGTGGTGGCTGTGGGGACCTAGGCTGGGACATGACGCCTGCAGTGTTGGGAAAAAGACAAGGGACCGGACAGAGCTAGTTATCGGCCACTGTTATAGCGGCTACACATGAAAATCGTTCGCGTCGACTTGTGAGTTTTATTAGCGACACCCTTTACTGTAACACTGCATACGTGCGGTAATAGAGATAAATGCCGTCTCTAACTGAACGCACAAACATGTCAATCACGGCTAACGCTTAAGCGGATGTCGCAACTCTATTACACACTTTAACTAGAATTAAAAACAAAAACATTTTATATCAGTGTGTGGCCCAAACTACTAATGGTCAAATAATAGTGTTTGATTGCCTGGAGTAAAACTAAAAAAACAGACAAAAAAAAAAACCAGCTGCACGCCGTGTAGACATTTACTTCGTAAGGTTGTTTCTTTTTTTCTAGGTTATACTTCAAGTTAAAATTATCGATTATGTTGTAAGACATACCTTTAAATAAAGTCTTACTAAGTTTACTTAATTTATATATATATCATATAATAATACTTTACCAGAAATTTTTATTATGTTGCAAATTTTACTTGCAATTAAGTTTTTTAGATTTGGGAATACTTATCATTCAAATAATATCATTATAAGTTATTCAATGAAAATTTTAAAATTGAAGTTTACCCAGATGAATATTATATCTCAGCTAAAATTAGCCTTTGAAATTTATTAATATTTATAAATTTGTACTAAATTCTTAGAGTAATTATATTAATATGTGCTGAAATACATTTGCAATAATTAATTTCAAGACTTTTGGACCAAAAACTAAAATAATGAATGTTTACACTTTGTATCGTCCTGACCTACGTTAACGGTTTTCACCCACTATACACCAGAGCGCAGTAAAAATTCCACTCTTCCTCCCTTCTGTGTCGTCAATCCCAGAACAAGCATTTTCTTTTTTCGCATCCCACGATAAACCTGACTAGCGTTACAATTTTACTTTACGCTATAGCGTTGGTTATGGTGCACATAACCGTACTAAAAAGAAAACAAGAAATAAAAACGCAAGTCGAGACGAATAATGGCGGAGAGGAAATAATAGAGACATATAAGAAATCTAGAGTCACATTGAGTTAGCCGGCGGTGTTCTAGCTAGTACTTATAATCAACGTGGGTAAATCGAGAAAAAAGGGCGAGAAACAAGTTCAAGAAGGGAAATGAGGAAACGCATAGAAAATGTATATTATATATACACCAAAGCCTCTTTTTATAATTACAGCACAACCCCTTCTTTTTCCTTTGATTTGCACACAGCCGTTCTCTTCGTTGTCGTCGTCGTCGTCGACTTCGTCGTACTTAGAGTCATACTTCTATACTTATATACATTATATAGTAATTAATCTGCAATTCATACACCATCGCAGCCGTTTCTTAACTTCACCACAGCCTTTCATTTAATCCGTGATAATTATTCGGTATTAATATTAAACTCTTTCAGGACTTAAAAAAATTGTCTGTACATAGACTATATTCACTATGAACTTTTTGATATCTACTCAGCAAACAAAACTAATTTTACTTTAATTTAAACATTAAAAAATAAATAATAATAATAATAATGGTTATTATTACAATATTTTATGCTGAATAAATATATTAAACATTTTTTAACACATCATTATGTTACAGGAACAACAAACGTTTTAGTATTTGAGCAGAGCTATAATTAACATTATTGAAACTATTAAAACCATTTTTTAAAATTATTTTTAGAACGAAACTTAACAATATAATGATAATCAGTTTTTAGAAATAGTTCATAAAATTAATTATTATATTTTTTAATTCTCAAGTCCCTTATTTTTATATTTACAGACATAGAGATTTTACTAAAAAAATAGCATTGTTTTATTTGAAGTATTTTAAAATGAAAATTATTTTTTTAACACGATCAATTAATTCTATCAATTATAATGTTTATATTTTCGTTTAGTTATGCATTGACATGTAAAATATCGCTATTCACTTAATAATATGTTGGAGTAATTAAAAATAATAATAATTTACTGTTTAGTAGCACGCGAGCAACTTAGGGTTCCGTCATTATCGTATTTCCCAAATTGATAGCATCAAAATTATTTTATAAGAGGATTCCCAACTTTTAAACAATTATCTGAGAATTTAACGCGTATTGTCGACTTGAAGGAAACGAGACTGTACATAATATCAATTTACTGATTCCCACATCAGTTAAAACAAACGCTATTGATCTTACACAGTTCAGCATACGACTGTTCGCGTTAATTAAGTGGCCACAATATAATTTTCTCATACACACGCTAACTTGTTGTGAATTTAAGAACGCCAGCCTCTATGTCTAATAATATGAATATCATTTTTTATACCAATTACACCGGAACGACATGTGTATTTACTTGCGCGGTTACTATCTATTCGTTGTCATGGGCACGGAAATGGAAACAAATAGTCGACTGTGAGAATTCCATCGATGCCATTGTTATCCAGAATCCAATCTAAAGAGAGACCACCAATAAGGCACCCACTGCACCCGGTAGTAGCTATAACGAATTCTAATTTATTTGCGTGAATATTTTATACCAATACCCGTGTATGAGTATGTCTGTCTCTCAATTATCTACTTCCTTCCTGGTCGCATATATACAACCATATGCTACCTGGACCAAACTCTCCCTTATCGGCAGACCGTATCGGTCTGTTTGGTCATTGACTACAACCGGAACTTAGCTGACAAAAGAGTCCTGAGTAATTTCAGTAATTTTATTTTTCGTCCAAACAATAATCATTAAAAAATAAAATAGGTAAGGCTCTGCATGAACTCTAAAGCTGTTACGAGTTGTATAACGTAGCAAATTACACATGAAATATCTCTTGCGACATATGAAGAGAAATGAGTACAGTAAACAATAAATAATTATAACCTCCTGTGCTTAATGGTATTGTTTTCGCCGATATGTACCAATACATTTATGCTACATGATATTTAGCTTTTAAAATAAAGATCACAGAATAGAACAGTTGCTCATTTTAATTGGTACAACATGATTCAGCAGGGGCAATCGGCACGACAAATGCCATCGCGTAGGCGATCGTTCGCAATATGTGCAAAAGCGTACGGATGATCGAAGATGATAGAAAAAATGATACCATAATAAAAAATAATTAATATCTATAGACGACAAAGGGTTTAACGACTCGTCAAAAACAAACTGTTGTTCGCCCTCTGTAATGATATGTAACATTGTTTTATTACGCACACGTTTCAGAGATCATAAAAAAACATCGAGTGAAATATTTTACAATTGATAATCACAAAAAAAACCCCGTTTTAACATCGCAGCAACCCAAATTTGGACCTTGGTATATTAAACTATTATTTTATTAGTCCCAGGGGCTTTTCATTATCTTTTTCAATACATTTTTTCCAAATAAAAAATTAAAATTGTTTAATTAAATCAATTTTTTTAATAAAACATGATGTTAAATAAGTGTGATAACTAAACCATCGATATAAATATTTCACTTAAAACAAGGTGGTGTAATCAAGTTAATTCTTGATCATCAAATGTTTTAAGATAATCTCAACCGAAGAGAAAAAAAATAACATATGACAGATAAATACATTTTTTTGTTTTAAGATTCCTTTTAATGCAGATAAAGAGAAAACGCTCAAAATATGTATGACATACGACTTAAATCAAATTGCGAATACGATAACATGAAATTTAACCTATCAAAATTTTCATAAATATTTAAGCATAATAACTATGACTAATGTCATAAAATGTTATAAGTTTTTAAAAATACAAAAATAAAATAGTTTTTTATAACTTAATATTTTCAAAAATTAAATTTTTATTTTCTTTCATTATTAGTACCATTTAAAGATATAGTCAAAACTTACAACATTGTAAATATCCGATAATTCATATTACACACGTTTGAAAAATAAAAACCGTTCACATCAAATTTATAGAAAAAAACCGGTCACTAAATGTCAGGTTATAAGATGTGAACGCGCTTAATATTAACGGAAATATCGTTTCGCAACTCCCGTGGGTAATAGGTGTAGCAGTTTAAGAGGTCGCTTACCCGCAGAATCGCATTGAAAGGTGAAGTAGGCAAAAAACCAGAAAGAAACGAATAAATAATAGCCCGGGGAAAAAAAGACCGTTAGAAGGGTGCCCGACTAAACCCCAGTACCAATTGTGCCGTCTTAAAGATATGGGGGACCACAAAGCAAAGACATTATTGTTCCGGTTGCGCCCCATCCGACTTTCTTGCAAGACGCCGTAAGAGGAAAAAACCGTTACCGTTTGTGTTTTTCCCACGCGCCAAGGCGTTCCCGTACACCTGGCCTTTGTTGCCTTTTGCTTCTTGGCATTCGTCTTTTGGCACCGTATACAGTCATAAATACCGGTTTGCATCCCCAATAACGTGTATAAGTTATGCTGTAGAAAATTACAATACAATTTGCCGTACTTTGTTTATAAATGTCGTAGATTAAATATTATTCGTTAACAAAATTTGTGTTCAACCTTAGGCTTGTTCTTCAAAAAATGAGATTGATTATATTTCTACAAATTACTAGAGGCATTTCAAACTATTCAATTTTTATTTTATTTATTATTACTTTTTGATTGATGCACAAAAAATGTAGTGAAATAAAATTTCTGTAAACAATTTCTACATGAGTTTTTTTATTTATTAGCGAGGTTTTAGCGTTATAATTTTTAATGCTCTAATAAAAAATAAAACATATGTACTATATCAAATCAAAAAATATTTTCATTGAGAGTCAGTCGGGTAATAGTATAATTGAAATTAAAAAAGCTTTAAAATTACTCATGTCGGACATAAACTATATTACGAAAGTATTGATACTTGTTGCTTATTAATTTCGGTCGATTTAATAACACCATCGGTGGTGTATTCATTTATAATACGCGCGGGGGAGTTTTTAAGACATTATGGTGGTTGTAGTTCCGGTTGTATAGTGATTATTGATTAGCCCGAGTATGATTAAGTGCGTTATCCGTCTCACAGTAGGCATTACGTGTGTATAAGGAGCAGATGCATTAGGTTTTGACATAAGGCACGAGCCGTAGGGGTATTGTATACGCGGGTACAATAATAGTGTTGTAGTATAAGAGTTATTAACGCCATATATAAATATATATGTTTATAACAACGTATGTATGTATATGCGGTATAATATGCACACTAGAGTTGTAACAGTAGTAACGGCAATAGGTAAGCGCAAACGGTCGGCGGTGTAGTAATGACGAAGGCGGTGATAATGTTTTAGTGGACAAGAGGGAGAGGAGATTATATGTAAAGAAAAAAAAACGTTCTAACAGTTGTTGTATTTGATTATACTATTATATATATATATGTAAGTATGTATGTATGTATGTGCAGGTGATCCGGTTGATGCGCGAAGGAAGGGAACAACCAATCGGAGCCCGCTATGTCATCTGAGGAGGACGGCGGCAACGGTGCTACGACGGCAGTGGCGGGGGGAGCTGAGTGTTTCGTCGGTGGGGATTTGGACGGAGCTACCGACAAACTGTTGAAGAACAAGGCAAAACGAAGCAGACAGCGCGTGGATGCCGGCGAACCGCGTAACAGTTACTCGTCCATTCCGAATTTCAGTTCGCGACCGATCGTATCTTCAGCGCCGTTATTAAATCAAGCAGCCAGTTTCTACGGTGCATTTTTTGGTCAAGGACATCAACAATATTTTTTTAATCAGGGCTTTGGGCCCGGTAAAATGCTAAACGAGTTCATCGGCCGTCAAGTCAAAGAAGATATGATGACCATGGACTCCGCAGATTGTATGGCACAGCCACTACCCGGCTTACCAAATTCACCGACACCAAACAGTGAATTGGCACACCACATGCTCAGAGATATACTGCAAGGTAGAAAGAAAGAGTTATTGGCTCTCGAACAAGAGTTTCGCAATTCAGAAGATCCGTCTTCTCCTGACAACACATTAATGAACAATAATAATAATATCAACAACAACAAAAATGATATTAAAGACGACTTAAATAGTACAATGCAGAAAGAATCCATCATTTCTATGGACATAGACAAATCAGCTGAAAACGAGGTAAGTTCTAATATTATTAATAATGATGTGGAAGACTTAAATGACAGTAGTGATTCAGAGCGATCAGTGTGTTCTCCGTCTTTCGATACTAGAGAACCAACTGAAGAACAGAGTAAAGATTCAGAGGTAAGAGTAGAGCAGAATGAATTGAAAAAAGCTAGAGTAGAAAATATAGTTTCCACTATGAGATCTAGTCCATCATTACCCGTTCAAGTCAATGGATGCAAAAAGCGCAAACTATACCATCCACAACAACATGATAACAGCGAGCGGTATAACAGTACGCACGAAGCTGAAGACGAAGATGAAGACGATGACGAAGATCTCAGTCCCAACGAACTTAGACAAAAAATGGTCGAAAAAAATGTTCTAAAAAGTCAATTACGTACTATGCAAGAACAATTAGCTGAAATGCAACAAAAGTACGTACAGCTATGTACTAGAATGGATCATGACGAAGAAGCAGATGACGTAAGTGATGGCGAGCAAGAGCCAGAAATTACTGACGTTCCTACAGCACCAAAGTCTGTTACTCCTCCACCACACATAAGTTCTAACTTTTCAAAAATGGTCAAATTCTTACCCCAAAACCCACATATGCCTCTACATCCTTCCTTTAACGGTGCTCTTTCATTACTCCAACAACAAGTACTTCAAGAGCAGCATAACAACCAACAACAACATCATGCAATAAATAACGCAGCAGCTATGTATTTAGGCGTTAGTCACAAACTATTCATGGAACAAGAAGCCAGGCTAGCCAAAGAAGCAGCAATTGCTGCTGAACAACAACAGCGACAGCAGCAAGAACAACAACTGCAGCAACAGCAACAGCAACAGCAGCAACAACAACAACAACATCAGCAACAGCAGCAACATCAACAAAACATTCAGCAACAGCAGCAACATCAACAAAACATTCAACAACAACATATTACTCAACAACAGAAAACAATTGAGTCTCCCGAAAAATTACGTCAAACGTCACCTTTAACTCCTCCATTTCCAGACCTAGAACTTTTAGCTGACGCTTTAAAATCAGAAATTTCATCTACTTTGACAGGTCTCATTGATACTATAATGACAAAATTTGCCCAACAAAGAAAACAATTGAAACAAACAGATTTGGATAAAGATATGGACCGAAAATCACCCAGAACTAAAGTGATCGACCGCGGTAGTCACAGTGACCGAAATATTGGATTATCAAATGGCATGCCTGTAAAAATGAATGGCAGTTATCAATGTAGCAACGGTCTCTCCAACGGCCCAGAAATCAGAAATGGAATGGTTAATTCTGCGTGTTATAATGGAACCGGCCCGGAGAATACCATTAACCACGTCAGAGCTCCACCACAAATTTTCCCGCAAAAAATGCATGGATCTACTGGTTTAAGTAACGCAGCCGCTGCCGCAGCTTTATACTCATCCATGAGTGGGTTACCGTCTCATTTAAATCCATTTTGTGTTAAACACGAACCAGCGCCTGAACAGAATGAGGCACTTAGTCTTGTAGTAATGCCTAAAAAGAAACGACATAAGGTTACTGACACTAGAATCACTCCTCGCACTGTTAGTCGAATATTAGCGCAAGATTCAATGAACTCAATGGACTCAAGAGTACCATCTAATGGAACTTCGATGCTAACGTCTGATTCACCACCACCTCCAACATCCACACTTCGCTCTTTTCACCAACCTCAACAGCCACAACAACAGTCACAGCCTTCGGCTCCACCGCCGCCACCTATGATGTTACCAGTATCTTTACCCACATCAGTGGCTATACCCAATCCAAGCCTGCACGAGTCACAGGTCTTCAGCCCCTACAGTCCATTTTATACAAGTCAACACCAAGTACCACATCACATACCATCTTCGAGCCCGCCAGGCATGTCTGATTCGCCACCACCACCACACCAACACCATCACAGTTCTCTACTACACCCAGCTCTTCTCGCTGCCGCCCAGCACCACAATTCATCGCCTGATATGATGAGCATAAAAGCTCGAATGGACATGAGCATGGGTAACGGAGGCAATGACAGCATTGATCGAATTTCCGAGTGCAATTCTGGAGATGGGCCTTACGACGGATTGTCGCCTATAATATCCTTTTTTTACAAGAACCACATTTTTACATTAAGTATTTTGTTTATTATTATTATTACAAATAATTATCATTACAAACGCATTTCAATGATATCATAGAAATATTATAGGTCTAAAAAATAAATAGGGTATCAATATGACAATAAGTATATTAAATAAATCTTTTAGTATTAAGTATCTAAAAGCAAGGTAAAAAGCCAATCATTAGGATATCCTCTTATTTATTCCGTAAGAAGTTTGACAACTATTAATGTTAGGTGCATGTTTCATGCGAACTATAATCTAAAAATATATATTATTTATTTGTACCCTTATCAAAAAACAAAGCAGTTTATTGACATAGTGTCACATTACATTGTCATTCCACATTAATATTAAATTACATTTTCCTTCAATCATTTGAAAACATTTTTTTAAGAAAAACGTTTTTTTTATTAAACTTTCTTAGTAATATTACGATATAAAAATACTGTATTATTTAATAGTGTCAAAGTTTTACTATAAGTATTCGCCTTTTAATTTATATTAAAAAAATTTATATTATTCAAAGTGAATTCTAGAATTAAGAAACCAAAATTAAAATAAATATATTCAATAATTAAGGGATTTTCGTTACAAAGAGAACAGAGAGAAGCCTCAGAAAATTATATTACATAAACAAATGCGCGATGAAGTCCTATAAAAGAAGTAAAACTTGCGCGAATAATCGCATTACTTAGACGAAAGCAACTCTAAGATTTAAAAGCAATATCCTTGAACAATATTTTTATTCGTATTTGTTTGTACTAATAATATGTAATAAACATTCATTGAATTAACGACGAAATATTTTTTGTCGTACATTAAATATTAATAGACATTTTTCCATAACTGTTATGTTTACTCGTCTACCCTGACACCAATGCACTTGCGTAAAGCCAAATTGATGTTCTTCTGGGTACGCTATCCTAGTTCAGCTATCCTCAAGATGTATTTTCCAGATATTAAGTTCAACAAGAACAACACCGCACAACTAGTCAAATGGTTTTCCAACTTTAGGTAATATGCAGTTTTAATACATTATTTAGTTTTGATCCAAGTTTAGTAATTTATAACTTTTTGGTATCGTCATCATTAAACAAAAATAAAAATACTTCCTTAACGATTTAAAGACAAATAAAAAATCTTAGTAGAATTATGGTAAATTATACTATAATTATGCAAATGCGGTATACTTTACGGTGGAAACTTAAATATAAGTCGAAAGTACTGAATAAAACTAGTTTTGCAATCGAACCGCGAAAAAATTGTATAAATGCATACAATATTATATTTAACTCACGGTTGATAAAACACGAAGAAAAGTTTAGCATGTGGGTGTTAAATTAATTCTAGCTTTCTTTTCGCATCGATCTCCGTATGCGGGTAACGTTCTATATTTTCGAAAGCACCTGCACACTTAAGTGTTTCACTCCCTCAATAATACTTTCCGTAATATTATTTCACTGCTTCAGTAAAATATATATTTAATAATGTAATATAGTCAAGTTACTTACCATTATATGGAATACTTTCATAAAACGTTCTATGAAAAAATGAACTGTATGCTTAATTATTTCATTTTTCTTTTGCAGTAATCTCAATGGCTTACACTTTATTTAGCAAGTTTTTCTTTTCGCCAACCGTTAATATACATAGATCTGAAATACCGAGTACAGATTATAATTAGCGTAAACGAATAGTCATAGGTGGGGTATTAGGTTGTAATACAAATTCAAAACATTTTCTTACGGCTATAACAATATTAACATAACCCTGCGTGAAACACTCAAGCAATTTAAAAAGTAAAAAATTTCTATATATATCATCTCAAATTATAAAAGATGGTATAAAAATTTATTTTTGTTGAAATAAATAAAAATTGCGCAGCTTCTCTTTTTACATACATATTCAAAATGCATGTGACTATACATACCGGTTGGAATATCTTCGATAAAAATACACGTGTAAAATAGTTGTAAAGCAATTGGGTTTGACAAGAGTATACGAAAAACGGAATTCTTTAGTGTAAAAACAAACTATAGATTTTATTCACTTATAATAATACAAAATATATAAAGTACCTAAGCGTGAAGTGGTCTCCCAGACAAAACCGATTGGCTCTTCATTACTCTCATACACTCGCGTCTTTACCAATACTTTATACTAAATTTAATTAAAACATATAACATAACTATATGGTGTACACGTACTTTATAATCAGTCAAGTGTCGAATAAAAAGCGCAATACGCCGACGAGAATTGGATTTTTATTATGAATTTATTCGTTAATATTCTCTGAATTTAAAACATTATAGGCATCGTTACGGCTTAATAAAACATTGCAACCAACTTAAAGTGCAATAATTATGTATATATTTACAATGAATTATAATTTACAGAGAATTCTATTACATCCAAATGGAGAAATACGCTCGACAGGCAGTTAGTGAAGGTTTGCAAAGGTCTGAAGACATTCATGTCAACAAAGACAGCGAAATCTACAGGGTTCTTAATTTACACTATAATCGCAATAATCACATCGAGGTGAGTAATTAAAAGATGTTTTTTTATTATAAATACAGTTTATCATATAACATTATTTACGTTTGTTTATTTTATAATAAATAGGCGCCTGGAAATTTCGAGTACGTAGTACAACAAACTTTACGCGAATTTTTCGTAGCCATTCAAAACGGTAAGGACCAAGAACAGTCATGGAAAAAGTCTATATACAAAGTGATTTCTCGCATGGACGACACCGTACCGGAGTACTTTAGGTCTCCAAATTTCCTCGAACAGCTCGAATAAATATTTAATATATATATATATATGTAATTATTTGATTGTCGCGTCTGTAAACTGCAAACGTTTAGTTTTTATTTATTAATTATTATTATATACATAATTGTTTTTATTAAAAGCTCGGAAAAAGCTTATTTTATGACGGGTTATTATTAAATTCTATACATTGTTGTGTACAGTCACTTTGAAGACAAATTTTATAACATTCTTGTTTTAGTTCCGTTTTCAAATATTTTTATAAATTAAGGTGGTCTCTTTTGTACAAAGGTAAAACATATAATATTGTACAAAACTAAAAAATTGCTTTTGTTTATATTATTTTTATATTACTATAAACGTATATTTATATATTTAAAAAATCGAAAAAATATGTAATTGCTTTAATTAATGTATTTTAGTTATTGTAGTCTAATGTAAATAGATATTAAGAGACCTACTAAATATTATTTTAAAAAATTATTTATATATGTATATTATAAAGATTATTTGTCCTGTAATTTGATGGACACAATTATGTACACAACATAATTATAAATTAATTGTTAAATCTAAATTTTAATCACACGGGGTACCCTTTATTACTATAATTATTATTATTTTAATTATTTAACAGTGTCTAGATTAGGTTGTTATATCACAATTTAAGAGCACATTTAAAAAAAATTATATCGTCGATTGCCTACATATTATTATATTACACACCACGTCGGCATTCCCCACTCACGTGATCTCACTATTTCAATTTATGATTTTAGCCTAATTATTATTTTAGTTTATTTATTTATTTTATTTTATTTTTATTTATTTATTATTTTGGTGTGGTGAGTTTTTCCTAGTCAAATAATTAAAAGATCAGATGAAAAATTCTATTATAATCTTACTGTTTTTTTCTTTTAGCATTGTCCTTTTTTATTTTTATAAGAATTTAGCTAGCGGTACCTCAATAACTGTGACAAGATTGATTAACAGTTTACAGACAATTAATGTTTACACGACCAAATACAGATTTAATATCAACATTTACAGTATTTCAAAATAATTATGTATAAAACACTTACAGACAAACACTAATATATTGTATACATTTAACACACAGATAATTCATTATTACATACCAAAAGCAAAAATAGTAATAATAAATCATAATACACATACTTAATAGTACTATTATAGTCATTATCTCATATATTTTGCACTCAAAAAACACCATTTAGAGTACAAACAAATTAAATTCGGATTATTTTAATTTTAATTTTTAATTTGACTTTTTTTTTTACTTTAACTGTATTACTTTTTTGGAATGATTGTACATTTAAAATTATTATTTTGAACATCTATCAAAATTCTAAAACATTGACCAATCCGGAAATTAATAAAATAGACTAATTATTCAAAATAATAGTACATAAACTACAACTTTTTAAAATAAAAAATAGTGTTATACTTGACATAATCCAATATGACTGAGTATTGCAAACAAAAGTGATAAACGATTTTACAATAATGATAAGACATAAGATACAAATGAACCGAAAAATAAACTAAAAAATTAATAGAATTTATATTCACTTACAGTATAAATTTAACATCAAGCGTAGTTATTTCAAAACCAGTAATAGATATTGAAGTCATAACTAAATCATTAACCGAGGAGTCAAAACCCTAACATTACTAAGGCTCCAGAATTCACATTTAATTCAGACACAAAATCAACAGTCTACAACAATCTCCTGAGACAATAGCATTCTACCATAGTAAAACACTAAAAACAGGGGAAACATTTACATAGTTTACTACCTACAACTAAAATATAAATTTTATATTTAACCAGTGCAATAGATAACAATGTGATCTGTAAAACAGATCCGCCAAAATACCATGTGTTATTAAATTAACTTCAATAACACATCCATTCACAATGGTGGCAAGTAGATTATTATAATTATATAATTTTGTAATTGATATATTTTTCACTTATTCCATAATGATAAGATTTTTTTTGCAGTTTATTAATCAAACACAATGTATTGATTTTATTTTATAACTATATACTTAAGTTGAAACGATTTTTTTTGTTCATACGTAAATTTACAAAAAAAAATCGAAACTGATAGTCTTAAATTATTAATATTGTTGTAATATTTTTTGAAATAGTTAAACTGTTTTTGAGTGTGCTAGGATAATTAAACATAAACCAATTACTCACATAGTCATATGCAGTGCTATAATAGATAAATAAAAGTTATGCCCTGGGCTACATATAAGTTAAGTTTTATTTTTTTTATGACTTGTAAAATATAGCTTACAGAGTTTTGATATTTTTTTCAAGACTGATTTACCATGTTAAACATTCTACTTGTTTTTAGTTACTGTTAAATATATTGTATTTTTACAACCTTCTTTTGTTGATCAAATAATTATTAAAAGTTATTTTTTATCCAATATTAGTTTGTAGTTCTAAGAATATAACTTTTAATATTTAAGACATTTTAATCAGTGATTTATTTATAATTTTTGTTATTATTACTTTCATTAGTACATGCTAATTTATTTAGTAATTTTAATTCAATGAGTTTTTTTGCAATAGATAGCCCAGGGTATCTAAGTAATACATTTTGTTAGCAATTTTATTATTATTACATTTTTACTAATTAATCATTAAATTGTTTACACATTGTAAAACTAAAAGTAATATTAATGTATGTGTATATTCTGAACATTTTACACGTGTCTTTTTTTAATTAGTTAACATATATCACAGTAATATCGTGTATATGTAATATTTGTTTTTGTTCAACCTTATTATTTTTTTAAGATAAGTATTTAAAACAAAATAAACTAACGATCCAAGAATAAATAATTTTGTTTTCATTTCTTAATCCATGTATAGAATTTTATTAAGAAAAGTTACATTGATTTGAAAGACAAAAACGATTAAAGTTTCACATCCGCTATTAAAAAAAAAAACAATTAAACTCTAGTGATGCAGAGAACCGCTTTTCGACAACCTTAATCAACATTCTTTGTATTAGTTTTCTACCGTGTACATTCTTCAAAATGTTTCGAGAAACTCACAAAAGACAAACTGCATCATCAAACTCCTTAATCCATATATTAAGCAACACAAAAACCACGAAGTATATAGAATAATTTATTTGTGAAGACTTTTTTAGTCTTCATATATGAATATACAAATTATGGTAAAAGTGGAAAATTGAACATTTTATACATAACTAAATAGAGTGCGGTCAATGTAAAATATTCTCATCCCTTAATATGCTGTAATTTTGATTAACGCTAGCTTCACGATTTCTCTTAAAATAATTATATCAGAAAATTATTTTTGGTATTTTTTATTGTCGTGTATCTCTTGATTTATCAATTATTTATTATTAATTCAATCCTTAAACCTTATAAGGCGTCAACTTTATTTTTCTTGGTGTCAATATACTTATTTAAATATCTTATATAATAAAAATTAATTAAAAAGAAAAAAGAAAATGACTGATAGATAACAACTTTCGATCCATTTTTCGAAAGTTATTACCATTTTAAAATATAAACTGTCGGTGGTGCGTGGGTATGACAATATTTATCATTGGACTTATATACTGAAATTAAATCTAAAAGTTATAAAAAATAATTCTAAAAAGTAATTAATAACTGATAAATGAGTAATATATAACACTAAAAATACCAAAAATAATATCCTTATCATAATTATTATTTACTGCAAAAAGTATTTTACTTATAAAAACGCTGACTACATATAAAATTAAAGGATATGATTTTTTTTTATCTTTAAATTGACAATTCTGAAGAGAAAATAAAATAAGTTATTTTAAAAAAATTATATATATATATAAATCATGTTTTTAGAGGTTTTCGCTGATTAAGATAATCAATATAAATGATAAAATAATGAACAGTACGAAATCCACTTGTCCGAATTTTTCTTTTAGACGATTCATAAAGTTTTTTGCATTTTCCAAAGTATAATAGTTAATCATTTTTTCGCAAATAGTTGGGATGTGATTGTTCATGTATTGTTTGTTCAGATTTGTAAACAGAATTTGATGATTTCTAGTCGTCTAATTTGTATAAATCATTTAAAGTACAATTTAGGTCATTGCATATCAACGTCATAATTTTTTAAATTTTCGATGTTAATAATTCAGTGCAATATCTCAAACAGTTATAAATTTTATTTTTTTTGGTAATTCCAATTAGTAATTGAGTTGAGTTGACAAAAATTTGTTTTATAGATTGATTTCTCCTTAGTAAAATGTTCAATGATTTTTATAATTGGATTGATGGCCAAAATATTTAAAAAATTATACATTATATTTAACCAACATTAAGTATATTTAATAACTTGATATTTTTTAGTGCTCAAGGTATAAAAAATATTTCCACTTTAGCCTTAACATAATGACATTAAAAATCGATTTTATTTTTATAATACTTAAAATATTGAATTTGATCAGATAGCCAAATTTCGTGTTTAATAAAATTAAGAAAAAGATTTGAATAAGATTAGAAGAAGTTATTGATACATTTTATTTCTATGTTATATTATAATTGTATAATTTAACTTAACCCTTTAATTCATACTAAAAAACTAATAATAAATATGTGCTAATATAATAGGTTCCACTATATTATAAATAATTACATATTATATACAGAAATGCACTTAATGTTTTTATTTTTTTGGATTATTTTTGTGTTTATTATTTACAATTTAGCTCTTAGTCAAAGAAGTTATTATGTTTTGTTTAAAGGGGGTGTTAGTCCCAGTAAAAAACGTTAAGGTGAGCAGCGGTCGACTTTATTTTCGTTGCCTCTAATATACGTTCACAAAATTACATTTGATTTAATCAAAATAAAGCTCTATAATTTTTCTCACTAATTACACACAAATACTATTTAGGTTTAAAAAAATGCGTTCGTAATCCTTCTTCCACCCATGGGTTCGAGTAAAACGTAACAACCAGAACCGGTTCATAAACTGTTTTTGATATAAATATAAATTAAGAAACCAGAAACTTAATCAAAAAACTTAAATCACGACTTTTTTTTTTTAAAGTCCCACAAAGAATTTGAATTTGATCAAAAACCAGTCAATCTAAAATTTAGTAAATAACTCATCACTGTATTAATGTTCATGTTTTTTTAGTTTGACCACTATCTTAAATTCTAGTAAAAACTATAAAAATGATAATAAAGTCCCCCATTTAAGTAAAAGACAGTTAATAATAACGGTTATTTTAAAATAGTAAAAACTCAATTAAGGCTAAAAGTTTAAAGATAAACTAAAATCATAGTGATCAAATCTCAATTAAAATCATAACAAAGTGACTAAAAAAAAATTCATTAATCTTGACTATCATTGAACTTAATTGTTAACAATGATTCCTATTAAGTTACAAGTAGATAAAATTTAGTGAAATCTCGAAATCTAATGTTTAGCATTTCGGTTAAATTAATATGACTGATAAAATAAGTAATAAGTAATCAATACAATTAATTTTATTTATATTTAGGTTTAAATGCAAATATCTCTCATAAATACTCAATTACAAAATATATGATTATTATACTAATATTTATTTGATATGTTTACTAATATATTACGTTCACCTAAATCTTTATCTATATCTAAATTGGCATAAAATAAAACAAAAAATGAAAATTTACGAAAATTTGAAGGCGACAAGTATATAAAAAAGATACATATCTTATGCTTTCATTCTAATTTAGTAATGTTTTTTGTGCATGAACTTTAAATTATATTGACAATACTTCAACCATTTTATTCATACTCAACCTTATATCTGTATATTAAAAAAAAATATTCCATCAAGATTATTTGATTTTTTAAGATCATTGCTGTTAATTTAATAAGATAATTCATCATTAAAAAAACTTCAAAATTACAACTTTTAATGACACCAAATTAAAAAAAAAATTGGTAAATGAAAAAAGTATTTTGTAGTGTACCATGGTTAGAATATAGTACCATGAACCTGTGATAGGATAACATGATAAGTCGTCATCAAAATTAATTGATAATAAAAACCAAATGATAATGTATGTAACATTAGTTCTACATATACTAGACTTTAATTTTCTATTTTTGTATTTAGTGAAATAATTTTTACAATGTTTTAAAACTGAATCAAATTGAAAATGTCAAAAGTTTCTATTTTGAATTCGGTATTTTCGGATATCGAAAAATTTTCTTCAGCTGAAGAGTATAGGAGAATAATAAAACTTGCTGAAAAACGTAAATATTTCTTTAAATCATTTTACATTGCGCAACTCATTATTTTCTACTATATTTTATACATTTTTTATTAGATATACCGCAATATCCAGAAGAAATATCATTAATTCAGGCTAAGGTTGTAAGTTTGGTTCATTTGAATGAAGTTCAAGATGCATATAATTTTATTCTTAAACACGAATCAAAACAGTAAGGTTTATAACTATTAATGTTTTAATTTTGATTATGTATCTATTTTATTAAATTTAGGACTTTTGCTTTTGAAAAATCATACTGTCTTTATCGCCTAAATCGACCAGAAGAAGCATTGCAAATAATTAATGAAGAAACTGAATTGGAAGATAATTTTAAAGAACTAAAAGCTCAAATTTTATACAAATTGGAAAAGTAAATATTTTTAATTTTTAAACCACAGTTATCGTTTTTAATTATGTTTTAAATTTTAGATTTAATAAGTGTTTTGATTTATATCGGGATATTATTAAGCAAAGTAAAGACAGTTTCACAAATGAAAGAGAGACTAATCTTACAGCTGTAATTTCCCAACTTTCAAAATTAGGAGAGGTAATTTCATTATTCATTACAATGTATTTATGATAACTATGTATACTTTTTTCCATTTGATCCATTACAATATAAAAAGTAGAATAAATTATAATGTTTTTTTGAAAATATTTTTATCTTATCTTATTTATTACAAAAATTATTTTGATGTTCTTTTATCTCTTGAGTTAATAGATAATTAAACTAAACTAAATTCACAAATAAACTATTATTGAAGGTTTTAATATAAACTTTTATCTTAGTAATATTTTATTTATATGTTTCTACTTTGACAACAGTATGCATAATGATAATATATAGTAAATCATCTTCATAAATTCAAAGTGTAATGATAAGTATGTTATTGTAAGAAAATTAACGTTCATTATTTCAATAATGAACTTAAATAATAATCCAAATCCACATATGATTTTAACCTATATGAATATAATAATTTTAATGAAATCAACAAACTCAAAAAAGTTAAAATACTTAAACATAATTTTCTTTATTTTAAACAATGAGTTTTTTAAAAATTATTCTTTGTTTAAAAGTAAGTGATTTATAGTTTCTAAGGAAAATGACTAATAAATACAAGAATTTATTCCAAAATTTTATAATATTTTAAAAAATATAATTTAGCTCCAATAGTAGATGTTAATAATTGTGTTAATTTTACAATATTATTTTTTAAAGTTTCATATATTATTTTACTTCTACACTTCACATATTTATTTTTCTCTAGATTCTTTTATAAAATTTATTTAAAAATTAAATTTTATATTTTATAGTTAATAGATGTAAACAATTTTCAAACTGTTGCATTAATGTTTATTGAAGGGGCTTTAAAAGATTGTTTTTTTTTTTTTTAATTAATATTCTTCTTACAATAGATATTACAGTTAATTAAATTTGTGTTATTTATATTTTAGAAAAAATGTGATGTTCCAAACGTGAAACCTGATAATACTTATGAATTTTTATATAATATTGCGTGTGTATTAATTGAAAGAGGTGATTTAATTAAAGCACAAAATTTACTTGATCAAGCAGCTAAAATGTGTAGGAATACTTTAGAAGAAGAAGAAGCTACAGAAGAAGAAATAAATGAAGAATTGACTGCTATAAAGTATACTTTTTTATTTTAAGATTTATTATAAAACTTGTATAAAATGTTTTATAGTGCTAGGTATAAAATTATAACATTTTGTACTGTACTACACACTTTATAATTTATTGCCCTTTTTTTTTAATAATAATTTTGGCTAAACTGATATTATGATATGTTTTTTTTATTAATTAAAAGACTCCCCTACAACATAAAACATTTATTATAAAAAAATATTTAAGTGGTAGAAAATTTTTAGAAAATTATATGTCAATATGAACCAAAACGAAATATCCTTTGAGGATATAGGATAATTCTTTAATGGATGTACTTATTTGTATACACAATAATTTATATTTATTTATAATATTTAACTGGCTTATAAAACTCTTTAATTATAATATTAATAATATTACATAATTATAAAATCTCTTCAGTTTTTTTTTTTTTATGAATATTAATAACTGCTAAGTTTTATTAACCAAATAAAATTCATTGAACTTTCATAATTTTCTTACTAAAATAATTTTTTTTGTTTTAGAGTTCAAAATGCTTATTGTCTTCAAAAATTGGGTTCTGACAAAGAAGCACAAACTGAATACTCTGATGTGTTGAAAAACAAACCTAAAGATATTGGATCTCTAGCTATTGCTTCAAACAACCTTGTTGTATTAAATCGAGAACATAATGTATTTGACTCAAAAAAAAAACTCAAATCAACTTTGTCTGATGAATTATCTTTAAAACTAAATACATGGCAATTGAAGAAGATTAATTTGAATCATTGTCGTTTTGCTTTAATTACTAATCAAGTATATTTCTTATTACTTTTAAAATTAAAAATATAACAAAATTATATTAATTTTAAGTAGTTTTAATAAATTAAACACATATACAATATATATTTTTAATATTTTATTCTTAGCTATTTGAATTTTTTATGGATCATAAATGGTTATATGTATTATAAACTTCTGTTTTTTTTAATAATTTCATAACATTTTTGGATAATTGATTTGTTTTAGTTTGAACAATGTGTACAAATGTGTGATTCAATTGAAAAAAATTACCCTGATTTGATTGAAAATATTGTTATTATCAGAGCTTTTATGTTATGGCGCCAAAATAAAAATATAGAAGCTCTTGAAGTCTTGAAAAAATTTATTTATCAACAAAAAAACCCTTCCGATAAACTTAACTGTACTTTAACTGCTGTTAAACTGTTACTAATCCAGGTATACATTTGCAAAAATATTTAAGAGCTAATATTAAAATTAAAAGATGTTTTATTGCAAATTGTAATTTTTTTTATTCAGAACATTCTTAAAGAAGCTTGTGAATTACTTGAAAATCTTGGAAATTTAAAATATAAACTTGGAATTGTTAGTACTCTTGTGACATTGTATTTGAATCTTGGAAATGTTAAAGCAGCAACTGATTTGTTTAATGAAACATTATCATGGTATAGCCAGAAAGAGGTAGTGCATTTTAAACATACATTTTAAAAACAATGTCTCATAATTTTTAAATTTTATATAAAGTTAGATAATTTGAAAACTACAATTTTACTGAAGCAACTTGCAAAACTCTTATTACGTGAACAAGATCCTAAAGAAGCAGCAAAACGTTTATCTCATCTATTGGAGCTAAATCCATCAAATAAAAAATGTTTAGCTCAACTAATAATAGCTTATGCCCAGGTAGATTACCATGTATCTAATATTTACTAATTATTTTTTTACTTAAATACTTAATTTCTATAAATAAAAACTAGAAAAACCTATTTTTATTCATTTTTGTAATTGATTATAAAAAAAACCATACTGATATTTATTTAAATTCACACAATTTTTAACTAATTAACTTATATATCTTATTATTATTTTATATAAAATAATATCTTTATATATATATATATATATATGTTAAAACTTTAATATTAATAGTTTGATCCAGTGAAAGCCCAAAAATACAGTAAAGAACTTCCACCATTAGATCTACAAGATGCAGACATAGATGTACTTGAAAACACAAATTGGATGATGGGGTCAAAATTAATAAAAAAATCAAATCTAAAACCGGACACTGCTGGGTAAAAAATGAATCATTTTTCATTTTTAATTATAAGTATCACAGCTTAATACAATTCTTCAAACTTATTGTATAACAATAATTTTAAAAGAACCTTGATCTCAATATATTAGCTTCTTTTAATCTTAGTGTTAAAAACCATATATATACAATATAGGTTAAAAATAAATTATATTTTCACAACAATTAATTTTCCTTAATAACCTCATTTTCCCTAAAGTTTTAATAACGTCGACAATTATTTTAATTTCATACAGAATGATTCCTTTATTATTAGTCTCTCATTTTCTCTTATAATAATAGTTTTTTTAGAATTACTTTTTTTTAGCATCTGATAAATACATATATCTCTATTTATCTGTTATAAAATATTTTTTTTATGTTTATCCCTTATACAAATGGCAACGTCTTATTATATAATAGAACAAGGAAAAAAACACTTTTCTAAGAAAATTACTTAGCGTGCTCGGATTTTCAAAAATTTTTTTTCAACGAAAGTACTCATTCACCAGACTCCAGGAAAATTATTGTCGAACGTCGGAAAATTTTTGCCGCTCGCCAGCGACCGTTTTACGACTTAAGGTTTGAAATTTTCATCAGACCCGCCCAATGACATTCCTGATTTATGGTAAAAAAATCTATTCAATCCGTTTATTTTTTACCGTTTTACCGAGCTTTTTTTTTTTTTTTCCCACGCGCATGGTTTTTATATGCGCAGTGATTCATTTCTGCTCATACGTTTATTATGAACCTTAATTATGTGGTGTAATATGTATTTTTATTAGAACACTATTTTGCATTTGCACATAGTATGAGTCTATTAGTTTATCGTTTAAATTGGGATTCATCTATAACAACTATGCTGCCCAACGTTAAATCGCAGTTACCAATATTTTTATTAAAATTAAATTTTTTACATAGTCCTACGTATAATAACCTGCTGAATTTTTTTTTAATTATTCTATAATATAAACAATTATTATAATTAGAATATTAATAATTATTGTGTATACCAAGGGTGTATTTAAGTAAGATATGGGCTCCCCTTGATCCAACGCTATCAATATTTTTTTAGGCAACTTCTAATAAATAAGGACCTAATGTCCTTTTTTTTCATCATTACTTTAATTTTTAGCAAAAAAAATTGTATAACATGTTTAACAAAGTAAAAAATATTAAATACCCTCCTAAAATAATTTTTGAATAGGCCTAAAGGGAATACCTCAAACGTCAACCTTATACCCAATACATTTTACTATATTCTCTTTTTGAATTTTCCTGATTTTAATAATAACATTTTTAATATATTTTTGTTACACTGATTCTAATGTAATATTTTTTCTGCAAAACACTTATCGTGCCCAGCATAGCCGGGTACCCCTACCGGAATCAGTGGCCTACTTATGATGAGGGCTCAAAGAGGCTTACGCGCCGTAGGCGCGTAAGGCTCGTAGGGCTCCAGGTTCAGGAGCCTCAGCTAGGCGGAGCCTAGTATATATTTAACTTGCTTATTAAATAGAAAATTAAGTAACTATGAAAATAAATGATTGATAACAACTTTTAAAGCAGTATTTCAAGAATTATTAACATTTTTATAAATGGAAGGAGGAATGAGAAATGTCTTTTGATTAAAATAACTGCACTTGTGCCACCCTCCAGTGAATACTTTAAATTGTTAATAACTCCTTAAATAATTGTCCATAAGTTGTTTTCAACCAGTCATTTTCTTAATTATAACATTTCTTATTTTATAAGCAAATTAAATAAGTATATTGCTATTTAAAAAATAAAGTTGACATTCCTCTAAAACATAAGAGTTGAACATAAATATTTTGTAACATATAAATACGTAACTAACAGTTGTTATAAAATAAATTCTAAACAAATTATTATTTTAAGAAAAATCGGTTGGTTAATATTAAAAAATCACTTTGTATATTTCTTTATTTAAAATTATTAAGTATTTTTTTGTTGCATCTATTGTATATATAATACACATTATGTATCTAATAAAGATATAAACATTATTTTAACTTTATAACTAGTAAAAAAAATATGTTACTATTATAAAAAATAGAGTCCATATTGTTATAAGGCATAAGAGTTATACTTTGGAACTTAATAACTCATAAATCAAGAAATATGTGTTACTAGAAATGACAAAAATATTCCCTATATCACAATTTCAAGATATTTATTCTAGTATAAAATCAATTTCTGTAACTATTAAACAGATTGTATTGTTTTTTTTTTTACTCAATTATATTTTATTAGTTCTATAAAATAATGTATTCTTCCAATTATTTAGTGTTCATAAAACAGAAATGGAAAAGAAACGCAAAAAAAAGAGAAAAATAATACTACCTAAAGATTTTAACCCTGACATTCCACCTAATCCTGAACGCTGGTTACCAAGGCATGAACGTACAGGATATCGTAAGAAAAAGGATCGAAGGAATAAAGATACTGGAATTGGAAAAGGAACACAAGGTGCTAGCAGTGAAGCTACAGAAAAATAGTGAGTTTATATGGTTAATACATAAAAAAAATATTCTTCAAAAAAAAAAAAAAAATTTCTTTTTATAATCTTTAAAAATATTAATTATAATTTATTAAATAATATTTGATGATAACAATTAGATCAATTACTAAAAAAAAATTAATCACTTATTGATTAATTATTATATACTAAGTATTCAATAAGTTTGGAAACAACATTTTTTAAGGGTAGTACCTTTACACTTATTAAAAAAAAAAGTGTATTTATTTTTATTACAAAATATGCATTAAATTATTAAAGTGATCTTTACAAAATATTTAGGAAAAAATAATTAGTAGCTTCTATATTTGATTTGAGGTATTATAATTAAGCATTTCCAAATTTATTGAAAACTTTAATTTGAATAAATTATTCAACATATATAATGGCTTAAAATATTTTTAGCAACATTAAAAATATTGCTGCTCAACCCAAAGCTCAGATTCAACCAAATGAAAACGCACCTAGGTTGCAACACCGAAAAGGACAATTTAAGAAGAAGAAGAAGGGAAAATAAAAAATAAATTAAAACTCAATGTATTCATCTGTATTTCAAATAAATCCAATATTCTTTAATTCTATAACATATCTAACAGTTTTATATATTAGTGATTTTTTCCCATTCCACATTTTGTTTTTAATGAAAACTGAAAAAAAACAATAGCTTCTTACATGTACAATACAATATTAAACTTATATTTATTTACATATTATACAAGTGTATTTTGGTAATTTGAAAATAACTTTATGGTGAAGTTACTTTGGTTGCCAATCCCACTTTTTGTTTATAGTAGTCTGGTTTGATCAGACATTCTACCATAAATTTAGCTAAATCGAGTTTTGAAATGGCTCGACCCGGAGATGAACCAATTTCAACATTATAATCCCCAGATGGGGTATCTGCTATGTGAGGTGGCATAACAGCTATCCAGTTTAATCCTTCGGAGGACTCTAATAGATGTAACATACGTTCATGGTCATCATTTATACCATGAAACATTGCTGGTACTTTAGACTTCTCATAAAATAAAAATGCTAAAAAAAGAAGTACCACTTAAAATAATTTAAACAAAAATAAAAAATAGTTATTACTTGATAAACAAACTGAAACTGTTTTTACATTATTTTTTTTCATAGCAGATAAAATATTTTTTAATCCGTCTGACATTATTGTAGTTGGACCTAATTTTTATGGATGAATAACATATTATAGAGATAACTTAATTATAGATTATATTATATTATATAGATAATTTAATTTTATCTCTATATACATATTATATATTTAAGGTACACTGGAAATTATTTACTAACTCAAATCATTTCGTGTGCCCAAAGTAACAACAATAGCATCTCTTCCCTCAACTGTCTTATCAACATCTTCTGTAACTAGTACATCACCAGTAATGACTTCTATCTGATTTCTTAATGATTCTGGTAAACGAGATGGATCTCTTATTAATGCTCTTACTTCTAGACCTATAAATAAATTGTAACAAATTTTAAAACTTGTATTTAGCATAACATATTAAAATTAAATTAATTAAGTAATTATCATACATAATCTAGTTGACAAAGATTGTAATAGTTATAACTAGTATTTATTGAAGAACTACTGGCAATTAGTTATCTAACTACACTTGATTTATATTTATAGATGTATCCATATTTCCAAGTTAAGATATGAGTATATATATATATAAATATATTTTTTTTTATAATTAAGCATCATGTTAACTAACCATATTGTGGCAATATTATATTAAAATGTTATCATTATTATATGACAATATTATTATTAAAAATCAGTGTTGGGAAAGTTCCTTTTTAAATGGAATTCGTTCCGTTCCCCGTTCATTTTCTAAAATATGAACTCGTTCCAGATCCTAATTCTTTATATTAAGAAGGAACTTGTTCCAGATCCAGTTCCTCCAAAATAAGAACTCGTTCCACTCTTCGTTCCTTTTATAAGTTATTTAAAAAATTGTGGCAATGAGATCATGATAACGGTCATCAATGATTTTCATCAGCAGTCGAATACAAAACAAATTTGTAGTATTCCTTATCTAAAAGTATTCGAAAATTATATTTATAAGCAGGTAGTAAATGCTAACGACTTGTGTCAACGCGACCAATGTCTATTGTCTACATATAAGTTAGAAATAATAAATCAGAAAACCCAAAACCTTTAACATAAATTAGTTAACAAGAAACGACGATAATATTCGGTGCATTATTTAATATATGTACACATATATTAAATATTTACTGTATACCTACATGTGATAATAACTCTATCTATAGTCAATTGATTCATTTAAACAGCCTACGATCTCGGCTGGGTATATAGGGGACTTCCATTGTCAAAAGTCAACTAAAAATACCATAATATTTTAATGTCTAGATACGAAGAAAACTACACTAAAACATGTTTATAAAAATTTTTAGGAACTGTAATTTCCGTTCACGTTCCTTAAAAAATGGAATTTGTTCATTTTCCTCGTTCCTTTATTTTAAAAGGAAGCAGTTCCTAGCATCGTTCCTTCAAAAAGAACTCGTTCCAGGAATCCGTTCCTTTTGGAACTAGTTCCTTCTCAACATTGTTAAAAATTACCTTGCTTTAGAGCTGCTTCTACAGTACAGAGACCAGTCATTCCTGTACTACCAAAAATTGCAATTTTCTTCATTTTGTTTAAATTTGTTAAAAATGCTCGGATACCTATATTTAAGCAATTTAATAAACTTTAATTTGATAAAGGGCGTAATAAATAAAATACAAAAAGAATTAATTAATACTTATAAAAAACTTTTTCAATAACCCATATCCGGCTATTCGTTATCAGTAAGGATAACATGTTATTATCAATATTATGTCTAGTGTTGCCAGTATTTTAACAAAATAATTCTAAAAAGTAATATTGATTTTACAAAAAAGTCTTGGTTTTAATTTTTAAAATGTATTTTAACTCATCATTCAGTTTTTTATTAATACAATAAAAAAAATCCAGATGATAATCCAGACTCCAAATAGAGTCACAGCATAGTTTGTATAGATGATATTTGACAGTGATTAACATTACTATGATAAAAAACGCTTCGCTGCCAATCTATTAAATTTCACATTAATTTGTATATTTGTTAAGTCACTATTTCTATGTTTTAAAATATAATTAAAATATTAAATGCTCGTTAAATTATTTGTTTAATTGAAAATAAAGTTGTTTTTTTTTTTTCTTTGACGACCTATTTATCATGGTACAATATACAGGGTGTTCAGTAAGTCAGGAAACGGGTTTCTATTGTTCTCATTGTTACAAACACTTACTGAACACCCTGTATACGTACAAAATTTTTATTTAGTATTAAAGTAAATTTCAAGAGTTTTAATAAGGGTTAGAAAAACGCAGTCGTTTCAAAAAAATTTCAAAAATCCAGTTGAAAATAAAATTTTTTATGTATGGATCGTCTCTTCCCAACTGTTTCTATACATAGGCTTTTTATTGAATTTTCACAAAAAGCATTCAAAAAAAAAAAAGTTTATTGTCTATTCAATAATTTAACCTATGAATACCCAAAAATATAACTTGTCAATGAAAAAATGAAATTTTATTTTTTCAGGAAAAAACTTATTGAAACTTAGATCTCGAAACTTGACCCTACACGCCTCAAATATAAAATTTGTAAGAGTAACTCTTTTAGTTATTTAAAAAAATTTGTTCATCCTTACCACAAAATATTAACACCACTTGACTAACAAGTAAAATATACTATAAATTAAGTCCACAAAATAGACGAGTATATGTATGTGTTCATCTAAAATGTTAGAATGATATAATTTTTAGTAGGGTTATCTTTTTTTTGTTACTTGATATGATATAACCTCTTGAAAATTAACAACAACATATAAGTAAAATTAGGAAAATATTTTAATTATACAAAGTATTAAAAAAGTAAGAAAACAGTTCAATTGTTACAAAACAATGAGAAAAATAGAAATTCGTTTCCTTACTTACTGAACAACCTTATAGTTATCAATTACTTCTACTAATTATTCAAATATATTTGAAACTTTTAATTAAATGTACAGAGTGATTCCATTTATCATCATCCAATTAGTTAATTAAATAATGAAACAATAATTGAAATTTTTTTTAAGGTGCATGTTTGAATTAAATAAACAATCATAAAGTATTTTTTATGTTTATGCCTTATACTTTATAAGAGTGTCAACTTTATTTTTTCAAATGGTAACATACATAACTAACTAGTTTATTTAATAGATAGAATTTAATGATATGAATAAGAATATAACTTGGAGATAACACCTTTTAGACCAATATTTCAAAAATTAATAAATTTATACCTTGGCGGGAGGAGAAGTGTGACCAAGAAATGTCTAGTAATCAAAATAGCAATACTGCGTTTTATCTACAGCCATTAATTTAAACGATAATAACTTCAGAAATACTGATAGCAATTTTCTTTATTCAATCATTATCCAATAGATAAACTACTGAATTATATATGTTGCCGTTTGAAAAATACATACAGTTGACACCACCCTTATAAAATATAAAAGATGAATATGAAAATTACTTCATGTATATTTAAAAAGCATCATATAACTTAAAGAATACAAAAAAACATTGTAATATGTATTATTTATTGAAATAAAATAAAACAAACATATCCTAAAGTCTAATTATAAATATATTAGTAACTACTAGTTTAACTAAAAGCAATCTACCAAATTTTTTAATTTACTAAAAAAAATATTTTATTCAACCGTACTTTAAAATACCAAATTTAAAATATAAAAATTTTTACTTGCAATATTTTTTTTGAGTTTGTTCATGTGACTGTTTTATGATTTATATAGTCTCCTCAAGAGGCCTTGTAAGTACAACTTAACAATGGAATGATGTAGCTTAGGGAGGTTGTACCTCCACTTTGCTTCACGAAATTCATATAACGATCTAATTATTTACTTAAAATTTTACTATTAGATAGATAGATTTTGAGCGAAAAAAATGAGATACTTTATCTGGTATAATCTCGTAGAATGTTCAGTATGTAAAGAAACGGGTTTTTATTGTTCTTATTGTTTGTAACAACTGACCTGTTTCCTTATTTACTAAACACTCAGTATCTCTTCCAGAATGCTACTAAAATAAGGCAAAATAAATTTAAGATGTGACGAATTGTAAAAAATATTAAACGAGTATTTTAACTACCTAAACAATATTACAATAGTTAAAAAAAGAATAAATAAATTCCTTCAACTTCAATTTTTCTTAATAGGTAATCGTAATGTCAAACCGTCATTTATATTGTATTTGTAACGGAAATATATTGATTTTTATTCTTTCATTATAGATAAAGATGAGGTCAATATGTCTATTTTTACATAGTATTTCGTGAGAAAATGTTGTTCTGAGATTAAATATAATACGTCTTAGATTTGATTCTTGGGTCAATTTTAACTTTTCATTCAAAACCGGAACACCAAATTCATAAATATTCGGCGCCTCTGTTGAGCCATAGCCACTTATCCCTTGGGTTGGGTCCTGTTTATTGTTAAAACATTCAACTGTACACCGTTGGAAATATGTTCTTGGAATTTTTTCTTATTTGTGACGAGAGATGAGGGGGGCGTGTACAAGGGAATCACCTGTTATTGAAAACCATCTGTATAACAATGTACTTCATAAATACCTGTAGAGATGCTGTGTAACCGTCTTTTCGTATAATTTCTTGTATCCTTTACTCAGGATTTTTAAATTTAACGATATATTCTAGAGACACAAAGAAATCTAAAAATGGTTAAAAAAACTGTAAGATTGACCATTTTTACAACCATTTATATAGTAATTTTTTTTTTTCACTTATTTATATTAAAATGTTTCAACAAATTAATGTTTTTACAAGTATGCATCTGCAACTAATTTGAATAATGTGTATTGTATTTAAAGAATACCTTTACAAGTATGTAACGGATAATTTAAAAAAAAAATTATGTTTTAATATAGTTACTAAATCTATAATAAATTATTTCATAGGAATTTTGTAATTTATTTTTATTTTCTAGAAAACTTTAAAGGTTAAAACGTCATAACTACCATGAAAGAGCTTAATATGAACATTTGGCAAAATGCCGGAAATATCTATTACAAATTTTATAATATAAAATAGTGCTATGTACCAATACACATTAATTTATAGATTTATTATGGTCAAGGTTTAACCCAATTTTATCTTTTTTTGTTAAGTAGCAGTTACTATAAAGCTGAGTTAACACTTTAATGTATATCTTTAAGTAAATTTTGATTGCAATGTTAATATTAACAATTTGTTCAAATATACTGTGAGTAGCACATATGCATTAAGTTATTTAGTAACTCCTCTTTATTATGTTATAAAACAAATTATGAAATAAATAAGTTTTTTTTTTAATTTGATGTTTTCAATATAAACACTTATGAATTGGTATGAAACTAAAAAATAATACACTAGCGTGCAGTATTTAATTTTATAGTAATTCTAAAAAAAAATATTTTGTTTAATGAAATGAAATTAAAAAAATTAATGAAATGCTCATAAATTTTTTACATGAAGAAATTTCAATAGGAATAAATATACTACTTCATAAAAGTACTAATACAAATTATAGATAGTATCGATATTAGAGAGAAGATATAAATGAGGGAAAATGAATTTATAAATTATTCATTATTCAAATAACGATAATGGTAAATGTGTTTTGTACTATTTTTCATGTCAATATTATAACGTGAATAATTTAAAGACCCCATACGGGATATTTTAACAAAAATAACTAATAGTTTTAAAAAATACTACACAATGAGAAGATTCTATAATATAATATGTTTATAATTTTTGTTGTAACTGATATCATTTAACTAGTTTTAATTTTTTTCTAGCACATTCTTAGAAATTTAACAAAAATCAAAAACATGTGTTTCAATTTTAAAATGCATTAACAATTTAACCTACTTTTTTATCTCGTAAGAAGTACATTGTAATAACTGTTGACTGTTAAACCACAGTTTAAATTGTGTATGACTACACTGTTGTTAGATATAACCAAATATACGTTCTGATAACACATAATTTTAAACTATTGACGGAATACATAGATAAGAAGTAGATTAGAAAAAAAATAATTCGAGAGAGCCCAACGCGATGTCATTACCTTGACCGTATAAAATGGCTGGGAAAAACAAGAAGTAGGTAACTGTCTGACCGATTTGATTTGAGAACAAAAATCTTTTATTTTTTCTGTGGGGATAGTGTTCAGTGAGTGCGTGAGAGATACGCACCCCAAAAACTTGAACCTTCGTATCCCTCGTGTGATTACTATTATTGCTATTAGTTACATATGCGGGTCCCATTGACAGTATAATCGCACCCCCAGACCTACAGGACACCGATTTGCGATACATGTGTGGTTCGGAGAAAAAACGGATCCTTTAGAACTAAAGCTTAACCCCTGGCCGACATCGAAGTAACTCGTGTACGAATTTCAGAATAACAGAAAATAAGCAGCCAACAGGGTAGATTTTTATTTTTTTTAATACTAACAAATGACACAAACTATGTTTATCACGTACTCACGATACAATGAAACGTCAAATAAATCTTTAAAATCACATTTTAAAATGAAGTACTACAATGCGCTAATAATTAGGCACTAATTTCCGTGATTGCGAATTCTATTAACTACAATTCTACGTTCCAATTTCTAAACCTAACGCTTTATGAGTGTGTAACGACCTTTTCATAAACTTCTCCGTTATAACAATTTTTTGCTTCACATAAAATTGGCTAACATAGCTTGTCTTTGTTTCGCGAATCAACTATACAATAATCACGCAACGATTATCCACAAAGAATTCGTAATAAGTAACCATATTTATAGAATAATGCATAATTTATGTGATATTAACAACAAATTTCTCAGTAATATTTAAACAACTGTACTGCAGCTGTCGCGTACGATTCGGTCGAATGCGGATTACAAGTAATGATGGTCAAATGTCTAATAACTAATATACATTTTTTAAATTTCATTTGTTGTAATTTTAGAATTCTTGTTATATTTTTCATAAGTGAATATAAAAATTTATATTAAATCCACCAAGTCTAATGTGAACTTAAAACTAAATATAAGTTTAGTTTATAAGATCAAAAATATTATTAAACTGAAAACTGTGTAATGAATACAGTTAAAATTAAAAAACGAATTGTGCATGACTTTGATTTCAAAATACGTATAGTTTGGCCTCAGACTTTATGAAAATAGTCATATAGACTGTGGTTTGACTGTTACTATCAGAAAATTTATAAGTAAATGATATGGCAAAGAAAATATTTTCAAATTCCAACTAAAAGGGTTGTTGACCGATGAGTTCACTTAGAATAATTAAAGAGTTGTGTTACAACTTTTGTTCGCCATAAGGCGTGGCATGACATTGGTAACTAAAACTATTAAGGGTGTATGGACAGCTGTGTGTTAAAGTGTTTTGCTCTTGATAAGTAAAATTCTCTAGTCCATGCAAATACATTAAATGATGCAGTAAACCGTAAGCAGCAACGTCGGGGCAGGGGTTGTCGAACTGGCAAATGCGCATACGCGCAGTTCATTCCTTCCGACCCCCCGTCCATCAACCGGTCTTAACCAAGTAGCATGCGGCATTCACATTATTACTTCGGGTACCGTCGCCGACCTCATCATTGCTTCGTGAATTGTCGGCTAGTGTTGGGTTTCCTCCTTTAACGCTTCTATCATGTTTACCCCCTCTTTCATTATTCTTCCATAAACTTAGTCATTCAAATAGGTGTTCGTTATTCTACGCTCTTCTCAACGTACTCACTTACAACGTATCCGTTAACTTTTCAAAAATGGTTTTGTAAATATTGTTAGCTATAAATTATTAAGCCATTTTTGAACTGTTTTTCTTTTATGTGAAATTGTTATATTTTTCAATAATTATAAATATTTTGTACATAAACACGGTTTCAAATAACGCGATGTGTTTGCTGCCGTCATCCTCAGGATTTTCCAATCGTAGTTGATCCGAAGGTAAATAATGAAATGTCACTAGGGGGCAATGCCCGTCACAAAATTTTCACAGTTTAACAACCCCTAATTGAATCTAAAAAAAAAGAACTTAATATATAACTATTATTATGTTTAAATTTAAAAATATTATAATTTTTTTTTTAAATAAATGTAATTGTATAAATTGTGCAATTTTGCAAGGTTTTAAATGGAAACATGTGAAATTTAAATGATGTAATGCATGAGAGATTCAATTAATTTTAGTTAAATTTTATAATTCAATTAAAGATATAATATGATCACAATTTTTTTATAGGAGTAATATAATCTGTTTATATTAGTTTTTGTGGATAAAATTTGAATAGTTTGCAACAATTCTTATTAATGACATATTTTTTTAATGTTATTAAATGTTGTAATTAATGTTCTATTAATGATTTTTTCTTATATAAAATATAATTAAAAATATTCGTTTCAATAGATCTACACTCTATTAGTTTCATTTGTTTTAAAGTATATTGAGTAATAATTAGATTTTGTTGACTTTTACACTTGTGTTATGATTTTTTATATTATCAACAATTACTTATTATGGCTTGTCAACCATATTTTGTTGACAGTTCATTGTTTATATTATTATAAACTATTTGAAAGTTTGTAATAGTGTATTTTTACGATAAAAATGGTTGTGAAGATTTTATAATAGCACTTTTTACATTACATAATAAAGTAGAATTATACCTAATACATTGTGTTAATAAAGTGAAAGAAAAAATTATCTAGGCTTAAAAGTGTGTAAAAGTTCTAAAATAAATTATCTACTATCCAAACTTATATATTTTGGTGCATTTTTTTATTTTGAAGTACATTTTATTTGCCAAAACATAATATACTATTTTGTTTATTGAATTATTATTGTAAAAATTAAGGAAGAATATCAAAGCTTACAATTTTATATGTTACCATTTTTTATTTCACTTATTTGATTTATAATTACTTTAAGAACTAGGTATTTTAAGTTTTGCACCTTATTTTCATTATTAATTCAAAAATTTTTTATTTTAAATTCTGTTGAATAATTTCTTTAATAATAAGTTTAATACTTAAAATTAATATACAAATATTGTTAATTTATTTATAAAAATTAATATGAAATAAATCTGATAAAAATAGTAAAATTTTACATAAAACAAAAAACTATTCAGTTGTATGGAACAAAAACTTCCTAAAATAATTTTCACACAAATTTTAATCACTGGTAAATAACACATTAACTGGAAAAATGTCAAACTAATTCAACAATATCTAGTATTTATTTAAAATAACACACCAAAATATTTTAACAATTTTATATTGCTGAGGTAATTAATTACCTCAAATGCTGGCTAAAGGTTAATTTACCTATGTATACAATGGTTTATGGATGGATTCATTACCTTTAGGTAGTAGTGCTTTTAGTTTTTAAATTTTGATTTACTATGTCAAGTATTCTTCAATATTAATTGAATTTGAGATTGTTACTAGATAATAATAAAGTATAAAAATTTAGTTGTACTTAATATAGTAAATAAAATTTTTTTTGTAAATCTTTTGTCTAATGCATTTAATAAGATTTAAGAGTTATATATTATAAGAAAAAACTAATATTCTAAGGAATAATTAAACTAATTATTCTTCTTAAAGATGGTCTAATTGATATCATTAATCTAATTGAGCTATAAGAATTTTAAATGTGCAATCATCATATCATTGTTTCTTACTTGTTATTGTTTCTTAGAAATGTTCTGGGTGGCTATTAAGCTAACATAACATTTAGTTCAATATGAGTGCATTCAACAATCATACACCAAGGCAAGATGTTGCGTCACCAATGACCAATTTGGCTAATACTTTAGGAACAACATTGACAGTAAGACGGAGACTTACACTATCCGAATCTAGTGAAACACCAAACAAATGTTATGATAGTCGAATATATGGTAAGTACTTAAAAAATATTTTAGCCAAATTATGTAAATATTAATAAATTATGTACTATTTTAAAATAGTAGTAAATAATATTAATTGTATTGTCTCATTAACCTATATTTGGTACTGACTCATAATGGTGGATTTATAGTGGATGGAAGGGATCAGGATATGTGGACCCCTCACGGACTACAATATTAATATATTATACAAGGTATAACAGACTTAACTGACAACTCTTATAACTTTAGATACATATATTTTATTTTATTATTAATAATAAAAAAATAATTTTTTAGAGCTTTTTTACAACAAATGTTGAGAATTTGGTTTCAACTTTAGGATAAGTACTAATTGATTATCAAAGTTTTTTATAAGAAAAGCTTAAAAAAAATAATTTTTAAACAAAATTATTTATTTTTATTATTAATAATAAATAATAAAAATATTCTTTTAACATAGTTTAAGAATGCATAAATTATTTAAAAAAGAATTCAGGAAACTTTTAATTGTATCTCATGTAATAAAAGTTGTCAGTTAGATTCGTTTCACTCTGTATAATATGCAGAAAATACTGATAAGAATTTTATAATAAATTTTATTCCCAGAAAAATTTTGAAAATCTGCCACTGCAGTCTCTTATCAGATCTGTATTTTTTTTAAATAATATATAACTTAAAATATTGATAGTTATTATTTGGATGTTAACAATATATGTCCACCTAGGTATAACTAATAAGATAAAATAAGTTTTTATAGAGTCTCATTGTATATTGAAAATAGTTGTTAATGTAATGTGTTTTATGGTATGTCAGCAAATTGTCTTCTTTTTCCTCGTCTTAATCCCAACTACTTAGTGTCGGTCAAGTTTATGTGACCACACTGTAATATGTAATATTTAACATTGTGATAACTCAAAAATTAATATTTTTTATATTAAACGATTTAATTAATAGTCATAAAATGTATTTTTAAATTCTACAGTGAAATAAATATTTTTAAAGATTCACAATGATTGATTATACTATGTGTAAAATAATTAAAATACTTTATTTAAAATTATCAAAATTTAATTTGAAATGAAGCAATGTGTCTGACCTTACTGTGCAGTTCTAGTTTAAAAAAATCCAGCATAGTGGGGTCGCGACACAGTGGAGATATAGCATAGTTGGGTCCAGTATAGATGATATCTGATAGTGATTAAAATCACCATCATAAAAAACGCTTCAATGCAAATCTGTAGATAATCTTTAATTTAAAAAAATTGGTTGATTATACTTAAACCAAAATTAACTCCTATTTCTATCATTATTCTTAATAAGTAGTTGTTTTATTAGTATTATTTATAAATAAATATTTATTATAGCCAATCAAGGTAGTATGAAATTCATATTTAATAATTAAGTATTCTAATTTTTTCAGAGAATTTATAAAAAAATTATTGAGTAGTTATTACTTTTATGGCAAACTTATATAAAAATTAGAGGGCTTGACACAGAACTTTTTAGATAATAATTTGTTGTTAACTATGAATAAATGGTCTACAAAAAATGTTCATCTGAGTTAAAATATACTTTAATTATTCAAATTTTCATGCTCATTTCAAATCAACAATTATATTTTTCTATCACTAATAATTTTTGATATTATTACTAATTAGTTAAAAAGTATAGGATATAACTATAAAATAGTTCTGAGTATTTCAATTGTATTATCTATTTAAACACCAAGAGTTACATATAAATTATTAATATTTCTTTTGAAATGATTTATTATAATAAAAACACAAAGTAATTGTTTTTAAATTATTACAGATTTTGATTTTTAATATATTAAAAATCATCAGTGCAAAATATCATTTTCAACCTATATTTTTAGTCTTTTTTTCGAAAGTTTATAATAAAAAAAAGTTGAATTTATTACTATAACTTTTAGCTCAAGTTCAAGCTTGAAATTTATATTATTTTAACAGAAAATTTTATGATATTAAAAAAATAGTATTCTTTAGACTAATATGGAGTCAGAAAATTGTATAATTACTATTTACTGTAAATTTATAAGAAAAGCTCAATATATTTTTTGCATTTTTATTGTAATAGTGATCTATTACAATAAAAAGATCACTTAAATAGAAATCATAGTATCATTTTTAAGTAATTTTTAGTGTTTAAAAAGATTCTACAATTGAAATATTCAGAACTTATCTTAATGATTTAGTTTAACTAAACAACTAATCAAAACGTTAAAATATCTACTCATTTTGAGTGTATTATAAAATTTGATTATAATTGAATTTTTTTTTTTGTTAAATTCAGGTTAAACTAAAAATCATTTTTTTTTTAGATTCATGAATATATAGCAACATGTTACCAAAAAAATTGGAATATTATAGATTGTTAGTAACACACACAAATAAATTAAAAAAATTAATATATTACCAAGTACAATTATTTAATTTTGTAGTTGAAACCTATCAAACCTTATTCGACAATAAATACTTTAAAAACATTAAAAATGAATGATTTTAATTGTCTATATGAAGAATATGGGCTTAGTAAATTTTTAATTGATAAATTTTCAATTTTTGTAGGTAATATATTTAACTAGATAATAGTTGTGATAATTTGATTCATCTTTAATAAAAGTTGGTCAAGTGAAAGATGAGAAAATAAATGAGAGCCATAAAAAAATCACATAATAAAAACACATTAATATGAGTAAGAAATTTCATCAAATGAGGGTAGATTACAGTGATGGGATCCTTGATATTCATTAATGTTATTGAATCTATATGATATAAAAATCAAATGAGTTAAAAAAAATTTTCTAACTTAAAAATTTTGTAAGGTATTTTAAAATAAAATATAAAATCGAAAATTTTAACAAAAAAAATAGCATACAGTAGCCATTTTTAACCATGAAAACAATATAAAGTTCGACATTTTTTTTTCCATAAAGTATATTAAATTAGCTTTAATTTAAAATATATATAAAAGAGTCAGTATTACCGGAAAATAAAAAAAAAAATTATATTGATTTGGTCATTTTTGAAAAAGTTATAGCAGTTTAAACTTCTTCTTTCCACACTCATTTCTTTAACTGTTCTTATAGCGTCCAATTCTTCTGTCCTCATAACATGACCAAACAACCATCTAAGTCTATTTTCTCTCATCTACTAATTTGACTTCTTCAACGATGCATATTTGAGACGAGTCGTCGACGGACGTGCGGTACTTGCCGGACTTTGTACCTTGACGTATCGCACGTGGTGTTAGTCAAACTACCATATACACATATTATGGCGATGGCTGGTAAACGTTGCAAGGGTCGCGGGGCTCCGTGTATCAAGAACCGACACGGGACCGTGTCAAAACAAAGTTTTAACACGACTTACGTCGCAAGAATGTGGTCGACACTGGTTTGAGGGTAGAGACCCGTGGGCCGTTTATTAAATGAGCGACAACAGATTATGTTAACAAAAATAAAACAAACCGAAAAGATTAACACAGTAATAATAATCTTCGCATAATATCGCGGCACTTTCGCTGGCGTCGACGACGCGATGTCCGGCGTAATCCTTGAACGGCAAAATGGTTAGCAGCGTTGTAGGCGACGGTGCGCGGGTGCGGTTCGGCTGTCGACGTTGTCGCTTTCACAACGGGAGGAAGACTCTCGCACCATTTGCGGCGGGTCGTCGTCGGCCGTGCGGCATTTGCTGGACTTTGCACCGTAGCGTATAACACGCGGTGTTGGTCAGTCAAATACTCATAGTAGGGCGACGGCTGATAAAGGTGGCACGAGTCGCGGGGCATCGTGTATAACGAAGCGACGCGGGCCGTGTCAAATACCCCCCCGCCAAGCCGCCGGTCTACTTAATGACGGCCGGGAAGAAACTGCGTATCGCAGTGAATGCCGCAAACTCACCTTGTTTGCGGGTGATCTAAGGGGTGAGTGCGTGTATACCAATTCCGTGGGTTTTCCCGCTGGTCGCTGTTTCACCGCTGCTAATTTGGATGTTGCTACCGGTACTGTGTTGTTATTGCTACTTTGCTGTTGCTGCCGTTATTGTTATTGCCGCTACTGTGTTGTTGCTGCTGTTATTGTTGTTGCCGCTACTTTGTTGTTAAAAACGATGTCTCCTCCATGTTTGATGCTAAGGATGGTGGTGTCAGCCTCTGTTCTCGGGCTGGCACTAGTAAAGTGAGTGATGTGTGTTCAATAAGCGTTGTGCGTCCCACTGTGTTATTAAAAACCGCAGCGTATTGTTTCACTATGTGAGATAATAATTCGCGCGAATGTGGGTCGCCTGCTATATCTATGTTTGGCAGATCTATACTGTGGGGGGTGCGGGGATCGCTTGCTTTCCAGCACGCCGTAATACGTCGTTTCGCGCCTANCGCTTGCTTTCCAGCACGCCGTAGTACGTCGTTTCGCGCCTAGATGTATTGTGCACGCAGCATAATCCCAAGAGACTTCCTGATCGGTCAGAAAATCATGCCCTAGAAGTACGTCACAGTACAGGTTGTCTAAGATCACGGCCGTAAAAGTGATTGTCAGATCTGCGATGTTCGCGGTAAAAGTAGCGGTGCCGGCGGTGGGTGTCGTGTGGCCGTCTGCTAATCTAACCGCGTGTGTGGGTCCTTTGCGCACAATTCCGTATTTATGGGCTATTGCCGGGGTGGTATATGACTTCTGCGCTTGTGAGTCAAGTAATGCCGTCACAAAACCGTTGTAAAATTCAAGTTCCACAGCGGGAGTTGTAATTTTACGCGGGCGTGTTTGTTTGGCAAAACTCGGGTGGTTTACGGTTCGAACGGGGAGCGTCTGAACGGTTTGTCCGCCGGCGGTGTCAATCGCCATAAGCGGGTAGGCCGTCTCGGCTGGTATCCCCTCCCCCACGGTGGCCAGCATGTCGTTGGCCCGACTCGCGCTATAACACGGGGACTTTTGTTTTCTCGGCCGTATGACTAATATTTTTAAAAACATTGAGGACCGCATTGTGTCCCTCACTGTGGGTGGGGGGTGCGGTGAGTGAATTTAAAGGGGCTACAGCTTGTCCTGCGTTGTGTGCGAGGGGCTGTAGTCGAAGTTGAGGGCCCGGTGAACGGGCGAGGTGAAGTGGAAGGTCGTTAAAAATTTCATCATTTTGGCCGAGAGGAACGCGCTCGCTTTCGCTATCGCTAATGAACGAATTAGTTATTCGCGCTGCGCGTTGTGTGGTGTGCTTGTTTGTTGCCGTATGGAATTGTGTCTTTAAGCCAGAAGAGCGGACTAATTTCTCCGTGGCTGTTGCCCGTTTCCCGAAACAGTCGGCCTATTAGGGCAACTGCTGTGCCAGTGGTCTGCTCCGCAATATCGGCAGGGTCGGGGGGGGCGTTCCGCGTTAGGCGCGCTCGCCCGCTGTCGAAAAACTTGCGGTGGTTGGGGAGGCGCAGGAGGCGGTACGTACGGCTTTAAGTTGGTTTTTAGCCTACCCGTGCGTAAGGGCCTGTCGAGATCGTTCGCGATTACGCGCAAATCGTCTAGAGTACGCGGACTTCGCATTTTCACGTTGCCGTAATATTCGTCGCGTAAAAGACTAACTACACGATCTACGATCTGCTGCTCGGAACAACTGGGGCGGGCGCGCATCGCTAAACGTTGTTTATCTATAATAAATTCCGTCATACGCTGATTGGGCCCCTGTTGTGATGTCATGAGTTCGTTTTCTAGCTCGGCTTGGATGCTATTATTATCGAACGCCACGAGAAACTCCCTTGAAAATTGGCGCCAGGACATGTTGTTCAACTTAATGGACTCCCACCAAGTAAATGCCGTGTCCCTTAAAAACTGTACCCCGGTTCTCACCCACAAATCATAATGGATACCGGATTGTGTCAGGAGGTTTTCTAGCTGCTCTAGAAATTCCCTCGGGTCCTCCTCATATTTCCCCGTGAACTCAGGAGACGGAGGACGTAAAACAGGCGGATTATTATACGGTACAGTCGCCGAATGTGTATATGAACGGGTTGATGGGGACGGTGACGAATCGCGTGTCGGTGGCACAAATGTGTTTGGCACGAAATGTCCCGTGTGTTGTGGGCGCGCGTCTGAATGTAAAGTCGCTTCGTGCGTGTTCGCTCGAGGTAGTGATGGAGACGCGCGCGTGGTCTGGCCGGCTAATCGTTGTATATTGCGCGCCTCGCGCTCTTCGATCTCCGTCAAACGTTGTTGTAAAGCCGCGTTATTCTGGGTCATGCTACTCGGCCCAAACGTTACGCGGTTTTGTTCTGGCAAGTGCGCGTGATCAGTACGATTTGTGTCGGCTGTTCCTCGCGTCATTTGTGCGGTGGCGAACGGATTTAGCATGGACTCGTTGTTTAAATCGCGACTTGTAATTGTGTGTGAGAGGGACCGAATCTCCTGCGTAATGCGGGACAGTGCTCTCTCTACTTCTGACATGCGCGCTTCCATGCGTGTGTTCAAAGATACGTCGCGTAAGCTCTGCCTTAACGCGCCTATCTCCTCCGTTGCGTGGGATATTGAACGTACCGTATACATGTCATCAATGGTGGGCATTAACTAGTTTAAAAGTTAAAGTTAAGTTAAAAAGTTAATGTTTTTTTAACTTTTCAACTTAACTAGTTAATTATTTTTCTAATAAACTTTTTAACTCTAACTAATTAAATTTTTCGTTAAAATAACTTAGCTTTTTTCAGTTAATTAGTTGAAATAACAGTTAAGCTAAATTCAAAATTCCATAAAAAATGTATGTCATTAAACGCTGCTTACGTGATTTAATTTTAAAAAAATCCAATATTAATACTAAAAACTGTGTTTTATATTTTTTAGTTATAAAAATACACAATGATTAATAATAATAGTAATTATACAATGAAGGATAGACATAATAATACTCTACTCAGATGTATTATTATATGATGAAAATAATCATTATTGATAAGGCCGCACACCTGCTCTCAGAATTGGGGAAAATTCTAAAAATAGCTTAAATGCAATGCACTTACTTTGGTTGGTATGATGTTAGTGTGATATGGTTTTCATACAATCGTCAATCGAATACGAAAAAATATGTTCATAACAAAATTATGGCGTCAGTTGATAAATATTATGTTATGTTTTAATTATGTAGTGTTGTTTTATGTTTCTAATAATTTATACATCGTAAATCCAAATTTTTTGTTATGTCGATAAGTAAAATAAGTGGCCATACATTAATTCTTTTTTCAAATAAATGTTTGATAATAAAAGTAAAAATTTTTCTAAATAATGATTAAAAATATGTACAAGATGATTTTTAACACTAGTCACTCAATTTTTCTAAAATGGTATATTTTTTTTTTTGGCTTTTGTTAGTTACATATGTACTTCTTACTGTAACTTTTTCTAAACTAGTTTATTTTATATATATATTTAAAAAAAAAAATTTTAACTTATCTTTTAACTTAGCTAGTTAAAAAAATTGTTTAATTTATCTTTTAACTTAGCTAGTTAAATTTATAATTTGGTAACTTTTAACTGTTAATTTATCGACATTGTTCCTACTTAACTTAACTTAACTTGAGTTAAATATTTTCATTAACTTGCCCATCTTTGCATGTCATCTGTATACGCTGCGTTCACACATCCGTTGTGACGGCCGGTTGCCTGGGACCACTCGTGTAGAGACCCTGTTTCGGATTCCTCTAGCGCCAGGTTAACCGGTTGATCCGCGTGTGTCGGGGGGACGACGGTCCGGCATAGCGCGGGGGCGTCGTCTATCCGTGACTCGCGTTCCGTCTCGAGCGTCTCATAGTGAAGCGGCGGGCGTTCGGGTAAAATCGCGTTCGATGGGTCTAGCCCTTCGCTGCGTAAATTATTTTCCAACACGGCTAGCATATCGCTTTTCGTTGTGGGCCCATTTAGCTGTCTATACGCGCACTCGCGCAATAGTTCCCGACGATTCATCTGAGACAAAGTTTTACCTGACATCGTGAACGTTCTTTACCGTATTTCGCGAGAATGAACAAAAATAAATAAATAAAACGCAAGCGCTTGTTTGTTTTTTTTATTCGGAAATACGATACCGTCANTATTCGGAAATACAATACCGTCGGTCTCGAGAATACGCGTTATGTGCTCGCGTATGAACGTCAACAATGCCGGCCGTTTGTATTATTATTGTTGTTGTGGTACTGATATAGTATAGAACTAAGATAATGGTTTTGTATGGGGACGACGTTACTATAATATTTATAATTTCGAAGGTCGGAAATAATAATACAAACGGTTTTATGGGCTCGGTTGTTAATGCTATAACGAACGCGTTGATACGGAGTGTATTGTGCACTACCTGTCTGTCGCTGTCGTTGCAATGTAATGTGAATCAGCGGCGCCGTCTCGCGCGCGCGATAAGGAATGGTTGGGCAACAACTGGATAATCTACTTGTTGATGTTAAAAATAACTAGCGAAGTGGAATTCTACAATTGTTGCGCTATTGAAAATTTATCTATAACCGAGCGGGGAATTCGCTGCTGTCACCAGCGGACTGTGACTGAAATAACTCGAAGTACAGGGCGGCTAAGTAAACCTAGCTGTCTCTTATATAAAAAGTAAAATAAATTACAGACAAGTCAGCAAATGGTTTTCTTACCTTAATCAAAGTTAATCCAAATTACGACCGGTTTGTAGTCCTTGCCGGGGAGCCAGTTGACACGACTTACGTCGCAAAAATGTGGTCGACACTGGTTTGAGGGTAGAGACCCGTGGNTGACACGACTTGCGTCGCAAAAATGTGGTCGACACTGGTTTTGAGGGTAGAGACCCGTGGGCCGTTTATTAAATGAGCGACAACAGATTATGTTAACAAAAATAAAACAAACCGAAAAGATAAACACAGTAATAATAATCTTCGCATAATATCGCGGCACTTTCGCTGGCGTCGACGACGCGATGTTCGGCGTAATCCTTGGACGGCAAAATGGTTAGCAGCGTTGTAGGCGACGGTGCGCGGGTGCGGTTCGGCTGTCGACGTTGTCGCTTTCACAACGGGAGGAAGACTCTCGCACCATTTGCGGCGGGTCGTCGTCGGCCGTGCGGCATTTGCTGGACTTTGCACCGTAGCGTATAACACGCGGTGTTGGTCAGTCAAATACTCATAGTAGGGCGACGGCTGATAAAGGTGGCACGAGTCGCGGGGCATCGTGTATAACGAAGCGACGCGGGCCGTGTCAGTTTACTTTTGTCCTTGGCAAAAAAAAATCGAAATCTGTGATCTAAAATAAATATATATTGTATTTAAATTGAAAAAAAAATAATAAAAAATTAAGTATTAATTAAATTATAGTACTCAACGTTATATTAATCTATTTTAACAAATATTTATAATATTTAAGCAAATATAATTTTTATTTTTAGATTATGATAGAAATAGCGCACCTGGAATAGAGTGTAATCGGTAAAAAAATTGAAATAATTAATCAAATAGTTATTTATTTGAATAATTTTTATTTTTTTTATTTAGATTAATCAAGGGAAACTCAAAAACTATAAATGATAGCCCATTGAAATGTTTAATGTTACAAAAAATAATGAACAGTCCAATCGAAAAAGAGAATTCATCAAAATGTATGGATGTAGTGATGTCTAAAGCTTTATCCCCATCTCGTTCTAGTCCTACAGTAAGATATACAATAAACGCATGTTTTTATTTTAATTTAATCTTGGCTAATATATCAATAACAATCAAATTGTATAGTTATTTTTATTATTAATACCATAAATAAAAAAATATTTATTTAAACTAAATCATAAAATAATTTTTTAAATCCTTAAAAATATATAATTTTATGTAAACACAAAACTTAAAAAGATATTTTAAATAATATAATTATACAAATTTGTATTAGTTATATATTGTATATTATTTGTTCAATGATTATGTCAAGCAAGATTCCATACTGTTGTGAATTCTTAAACTGTGAAGTTTGTATTAATAATATATTAACATTAATTAATCCCAGCATAAATTAAATCATTAACCTTAGTTTGTTTATTTATTACATTAAATTAAATTAAATTTTTTATTCATCTCTAAACTGTTAATTATGTATTGTTAAAAAGAACGATCAATGTTAGATATCAAATTTACTATTAAATTTAATAATTTTCTAGAATTTCAATATTAATGAAAATAAATATTGTAGTTTATAAAAAAAAAGGAATTTATGGTTTTCAGTTTGCAACATACAATCGCCATGTAAGAGGACGACATCCACTTGAAGATCATGATCCTAATTCACAGGACAGTGGTTTTTTTACTGCTCATTCAGATGATTCTAGATCAGTGTCAGTTGGTGATAAAAGAACATTATCTGATATGCGATCTGAGAGCAATACATCATATACAGCTGTTTTAGATGATGCATTCTTAGACAATGCTGTATCCCCAGCAAGATTGGTAATTATTTTACTTTTTAAAAAAGTTAACAGTTTTTTTCCTAATTTTATTTTATTTCTAGTCTCAAGATTCGCTTCCACCTGGGTTCAGTACATTAATAGATGGAGATATTTTTAGCCAGACATCACCTATTATAAAACCTATTGTTAAAAGAAAAATTACAAAATATTCTTCAGATACTCCTCGCAAGACTGTAATTATTATAAAACAATTTATTATTTCAATAATCATAGATTTAATATACATGTATATATTATAGGATTTATTGTTTGGTGATATTAAAAATAATGAAGCAGTTGTGAGAAAAAGAAAGTTAACACGTGATCTAGAATCAACCCCTGAAACTAATGTATTATTAAAGAAAACTAGACCTAGTATAAGTCTTTCTATGTCATTTGATTCTCCAAGACTTGATTATATAAACAGTCCTTTAACTGCCCCTGTATCTCAGGGAAAGCGTACTTTATTTGATTATGGATTTTGTAAAAAAGAAAAACCAGTTTTTCGACGTTCATTTTCTACTAGTGAAGCTACTATTAAAGCTGCTTTTGAAAAAGGTAGAAAATAAAGAAGATTACTTTTTAAAATTATTTATTCATTTTTAATACTCATTATAAATAAATATAATTAATAAGCGATCATGTTTATTTAAATAATGCTTCAAAAGTGATTATATTTGAACTGTTTCTCTATCTAAAATTTATTGTTAGTTAAAAGGTCAAGTAATGTAAACATCACTTTTTTCAAATTAGAGTTATGATAGAATTAATAATAAACAGTTGAATAAATATTTAACAAAAAAAAAAAATCAATTAAATCATTGGCCACAAAATAATTATTCCTATCTAAAGTTAAATTGAAATTTACTACTTTATCTATTAACCGATATAATTATTATAAAACATTTTTTCCTCTAAAATTGTTTGTAATTAATAACTTTATTATTCCATTATAAATTATCTTTATGGTATTTTTATAATTTTAATAGAACATTTTGTATTGTTATGATGTTTAGAGGATACTGGAGAGAAACTAATTGGTGACTTTAGCAAATCATTTGTTTTACCTTTAATGCCATTTGGTCGCCATGCTGATCTCTGTAGTATATCCCCAGAAACATTAGCTGAGTTACTGAATGGAGCTTATGATGACTTTATTGATTCTTATCTTATAATTGATTGCAGGTATATAATATCATATATTTTTTGCCTTCAATTTCAAACTTACAACTGATTTTCATATTTTTAATTAAAAATTCTAGATACCCTTATGAATTTGAAGGTGGTCATATTAGAGGAGCTGTTAACATTTTTACTAAAGAACAACTATTAAAAAATTATACCGAAGATCAGTTAGGTAAAAGATCTCCTAAAAATGAATCCAATGGAGGTAAAAGAAACTTATTGATATTTCACTGTGAATTTTCTTCAGAAAGAGGACCAAGTTTGTAAGTATTTTATTTTAATAATTTATTTAATGGTTTAAAAAATTAATAAATAATTTAAAAAATTTCATTTTAATATAAATTATAGGATTATAATTTTCAGTAATTTCTTTAAACATCAATTGTTGTTTATACTATAATATATTTTGAGTAATTTTTTTTTTAGACAATCTAATTTATAATAATATTATTATTTTTCTTCTTATATGTCAGTAAAAGCTCCTGTAATAAATATATAAAAATTTCCAACAACTATTTAATCTGAATAACATTTGTACTTATGGAAAAATTAAAGTACATTAAATGTATTTTTCTGTTTAAAAAAAATCTTTAAAGTTTTACAAATTCTAATAACAAAAATTATAATTCATCTATATTTTTATTTTACAAATGAAAAGTTGTTAAAAAATTTTAAAATATTGTAACAGAATTATAGCAGCGTAAACCCCTTGTAAATAATTTTTAATAGGTTTAAATTAATAATTTCTTATTTCCATAATTGTATGTATTATAATTTTTTTAATTTCATCTATCATAGTTTTCATTAATATCATAAGAAACTAAGGTATACTTAGTTTTAAAAAATATTTTAACATTTTGCAGATCACGATATTTACGTAATGCTGATCGAGAGAATAATAGTATGTGCTATCCATATTTGGACTATCCAGAGATGTATTTGCTAGATGGGGGTTATTGTAAATTTTTCAGTAAATATAGGCACTTGTGTGAGCCATCTAACTACCGAGCTATGTTAGATCCAGCTCATAAAAAAGAACTTAGATTATTTAGATCCAAGTCTAAAACATGGGCTGGTGATGGTGGAACATCACGGCTAGTTAGTAAAAATACATTAAAGAGGTTGGGGTTTAATTAGCATTATGTTGTTTTGTTATATTCCTCTACTATGAAAATATAATTTTTGCTTTTTAAAATTTAAATTTTTTAACGTTTAACCAATTAATTTCTTTCTATTTTTTCTTTTACCTAATTAACTTAATATGTTGAAATATTAAAATTGGATTCCAGTGCAATTTATAAAACTTTTATGATGCTGTTATGAAAGCACTGTTACCTAAGTTGCCAAAACATAATCATATGTAACAGTTTTTATGTTTAATTGTTTGATAACATTATTTCCTTAAATAAATTAAATAGAAAATTTTATATATTTACTTGATATGTACTACTTGCCAAGTGCAATTTGAGTTTTTTTTTACAGTTATGTAATAAAAAAAACTAATATTTACATTTGTACCAAAAATCTATTCTTTTTATTTTATTTTTTTTTCAATTTTTGTCATAACTTAAAGACTTATATATTTAGAATTAATAATTTTATTTTATAGATAAAAATTTGTTTGATGTGTTCATTTTTTATTAGTTAATATGTAAATAATTTGGGTTTCTTTACTTTTTTTATATAAATATGAATGAAAAATTTTGTGTACAATTTAATTTTAAATTAAATTTTATTATTGAATTAAATATTTTTAATTTATTAATCCATACAGACATTGTTAATATCGGTATTCTATCTTTGTTATAAACAAACTGTTAAATTTTTTTATTAAAAATAACCAAAACTTTCTTTTAGTAAATCAGAATAACAATATTTCAATTATCTGTCAATAACTTTGTCATTTTAAATGTATTTCAATTTAATAAATAATATTAAAAATATTTGCTTGTTTTAGTGGACAAAAAATTTTTACAAGTAAATTTAATATATTGAAAATTCCGTTTTAGATATAGACATTTTATTTCTTAATTTTGATTAAAAAATATAACAAAAAAAGTTATTTGTTTAAAATTCATACTGCGACCTCTGTTTTTACATAAAATATAGTTTTATAATAATATTATAGTAATATTTAAAAATAAAAATGATTATATTTTATTTCTGTAAGCCTTAGCTTATGAGAAAGGGTTCATACATATTTTTTGAATTTTTATTGATCTATTATTATTTAATGAAACAAATTAAAGTTTGTGTATAAGTATTAAAATATTGATTTAATTATGAGCTTGTATTTCCTGTAATACAAATGGATAAGAACTTCATCAATGTTTGTTGAAATCTAATCATTGTATTTTATACTTATTAATTTATTGGTAAAACAGTTTTTTTGTACAACACCTCAATTTTCATCAAAAAAATTTATCATGACTGGTTATCTATTAATGGGGTAACATTGCTCAAGTCTCACCATCATATGTGATCGGATTAATGTTACACAAATTCGTTGGTATGGTATTTATATTAAAAAAAGATACTAAAAACAAATTGTTTCATACTACAACAAATTGAAATGAGAAATATTGTATTTAATGTTTTTGCATATTTAGGTTCTTTTTTACAGTTAAATTTGTCTACCTTATTTGCTTTTGTTATCATAATTAAATCCATTAATCAAACCCTAGTTCTAATCCAACTAACATACATTTAATAATATCTCATACCGGTATGTATGAACATTTTCGTTTAATATTCTTATTTAACCCCTTTCTGTATGTATTAATTATTTTTCTCAAAATAAATATATATCTAGAATTGTGGTCATAGTGAAATTGAAAATTTTTTGATCCAAAAAAACTCTAAAGTGTAATGTGTACTAAAACTATTTATGTGTCATATTTGGATCTTATCCATTAAAGTATGCATTGCTATAATGTGCCATAAATGGGACATATGCAGTTATGAAATAATACTCACATTATTATAATATACTATATTTATTACTTCGTATATCACATTTCTTGTTGGTAAACAGTCTTTGATTTCTAAATTTATTTAGTTTCTTATATTTATAAAAAAAAAACTATTAATTAACAGTTAAAATCTCTTAGTAGCCCAAGTATTAACAAAAAATCAAATGTAAAATAAACATTTTACACAGTGTGAAACAGTAGGAACACAATTCTCCTTGTTTATACATAATGGTATTGTGCATTTTTGACAGGTTATCATAGTCTTAAATTTGCAATCTAGATACTTGCATCTTGTTCGAATATCTGTATGGATAGGATAGTGGTCATATCCATCAAGTCTTATTTCTTGTGCAGGTATTTGTCTACAAGGGCCTCGCCTCCGTTTCTCCTCATTATAAAGGCACTCAGTTTTGTTTTCCTCCATAGTTGGCCTTCCTCTTCTCCTTGGTGATACTTTTTGTTCTGCGCATAAAACTTGATACTAAGAATTTGAAGTCTACTAGTGTTAAATAGAAGTTATCGGTATGAACTCGTCGATATAGCAACCATGAATTCACCACACACAAATCCAAAACATGGAAAAATATTTTGATATATTTTTTGGACTTGATACTTATTCTGTAGTAACCCAGCATTGAATCGAGGAAATGGACTTCCCCCATATAAGAGTTATATGTATCAATTGCCTAAGGGCATGGTACCCTATTATATCTTTTTTCACTTTAAAAAAAACTTTTTTTTTCCCAATTGGCTGGCTTCCAACATAAGAGGACACCATGTTTACTAAATTATTATCGTATCACGAAACTGCTGATATTGTTACATTATTAATTGTTGTAAGTTTCTCACAGAAAGAGCCTCTGCCTTTTTTTAAAATCTTTTTCACTTGGCATATTTAATCCAGTTAAGCGATTTAATCTAGCAGTTCCTATGGGAAGAATGCCTTCTTTCTCCAAATAAATTAGTAAGTCTATACTTGTAAACCAGTTGTCGAAAAAGATCTTGTAGTTGCAATTTTTTGGTATTGATGCATCCATTTTTACAACCATATTGCTGCTTACTGACAATGAAGGCAAGTTATCGGGCATAATGTTAGTTTGGGCCCCAGCAAAAATTTCAAAATCTGTTCGAATCTATTAAGAGGCATCAGATTAAATATTGAAGGAATACTTAATTCACCCCAATAATGTCTTCTAGGTAAATGTACGATAGACATTTTAAGACATATCAATAAACTGTTCCATTTTCTTTATACTGATATTGGTTGGTTTATTTGGACGTACTTGACTGGCATATATATTAGATTGTTCAACAATAAATGAAATAAGCGACTTAGGAAATCATTTAGTAAAAAACTCATATGGTGATACCATATTTTTAATGTTAGTAAGTAAATTTATATCTCCTAAAAAAAAACCCAACTTTTGTCATAATAGATTACGTCGGTTCGAATTGGTGCGTTCAGAAGTACAAATTTTTTGGCGACATTGGACAAGAGAATATCTTCCTCAACTATAAAAAAGAACAAGGTGGTTGACTCTAAGTTGTGATATGAAATAGGTGACCTGGCTATAATGAAGGATGACAATTTACCGCCATTTAAATGGAAATTGATGATGGTAGTGGAGGTATTTCCTGGTCAAGATGGTGTTGTTCGGGTGGTGTCTGTAAAGACACAAAATGGAACTATGTTGAAAAAACCTGTTATAAAGTTATGCCTACTACCAAACGCCAAGGATAAAGACCAACTAGATAGTGAACAAGACAATCCAGATCGTGGTTGAAAGCATGAGCTTTCAAAGGGGGGGTAAATGCTTAGCTTAACATAAATTAGGTGTCACGCTCTAGCCGCAAATTTAGCACCTACTCGCAGTTCTACCTACATGACTGAACTGCACTTCTCCCTTCCTTTCCATGCTCATGTAACATTAGGTTAAGAAAAACTTTTTTTGAGATAAAAAATTTTTGTGTTAACTTGGAGTTGAGTGTGTCTGTTACATTATTTTTGTAAAGTTTTGTTTTAAGAATATATATTTTAAATTTAAGTTTCCTATCTTCATTTTGTGTAATTATTCTAACATGGTAAATTTTCTGTGATAGTTAATTGTTCAATTTAGTGTTTGTGTAGTATTGTGTTCTAAGTTTTGTTACAGTGCTTATCGCAGTTGAGCAGTGCGCATTTTTCTTTTACTGTTCTGTCAGTTTTTAATTTGATTTGTGATATTGTTTAATAATTATTGAAATATTTTGTAAGCATAAAAAAGGTAGTATAAGATAGCTTTATATTACATAGTAATGATCAGGGTTCGGGACTTATAGCACTTAAAATCATTAAAAAAAGCACTAAAAACATAAAAAAAGTATTCAAATAATCATTTATAAATATAAAAATTAAGCAAAAAAATTCCCAAAAATTTCTTAATTTTCTTTTAAATAATAAAGTACTAAATATTTGTAGCTGTGCTGAATATACTTTTTAGCTTCGATGCGAAGCTGAGAAGGTATTGGTTTTACTATGATGTTTTTTTTTTTTTTTTTTNCTTTTTCTGCCCACAGGAGGGGATTTAAAATGAAAACTTTTTCACAAAAAATTAACGTTTTCAACTTAACTTTTGAAAATGTTCCAGAAGGTCTGACACTTTTNCAGCTCTCACCGAACGGATTTCTTTCAACGATACGTCAAAAGATCACAAATCGTATCTAGTCGAAGACATTACCCTTCAAAATTGAAAAAATTTCCCTCGTTCCCCGTAAATGGGGGAAACCTCCAAAAAAATTACAAATTTAAAAATCGCTAATTTTCGAAATTTTTTCAATTTTTTTTACTAAAAACTGCCGTAACTTTTTTCAAAAACGAACATATCAATATTATTTTTTTTATATAGATGCATGATATTATTACCTTTCATTTTGTATATTTTTTTTGTAAATCTGACACTTAACCTGCCCACAGGAGGGGATTTAAAATGACAACTTTTTCACAAAAAATTTACTTTTTCAACATAACTTTTGAAAATGTTCCGGAAGGTCTGACACTTTTATATGTATCTTGAATTAAAGCTAATGTAATTTACTTTAATTTGAAAAAAAAAAATTTGACCTCTGGACTTGTCTTCATGGTGAAAACGGCTACCGAATGCTATTTTTGTGTGAAAATTTTCGATTTTATAATTTACATTTTTTACTTTAAAGTGCTATAACTTTTTAAAAAATGTATGGATCAATACAATTTTTTCATGAGAAGTAGTATTTATATACATCTTTCATTGGATATACTTTTTTTTTAAATCAGACTATTTCCCTATATATGGGGGGGCTTCAAATATAAAAAATGCATATAGAAAGTAGAACTTTTTCAACTTAACTTTTGAAAGTGTTCCGGAAGGTCTGACACTTTTATATATATCTTAAATTAAAGCTAATGTAATATACTTTAATTTGAAAAAAAAAAATTTGACCTCTGGACTTGTCTTCACGGCGAAAATGGCTACCGAATGCTATTTTCGTGTGAAAATTCTCGATTTTATTATTTATATTATATTTAACTTTATAATGCTATAACTTATTGAAAAGTTTATGGCTCCACACAATTTTTTTATAAGAAATAATATTTTTTAATAAACCCTTTTTCATTCGACATACTTTATCTTAATCGAGATATTAATAAGGAACCAGCAGATCAAGTAGCTTTTGGAATAAAACACCATTTTTTTTAAAATTAAACACTATCTAAAGATTTGCATCGAAGCGTTTATTTTTGATAGTGATTTTAATCACTGTCAGATATCATTATACTTGATCCAACTATACCACGTCACCACTGTGCCGCGACCCCCCTGTGCTGGGTTTTTTATTATTACTAATTACATATAAAATAATAATTAAAAGAAAATTAATTCAGGAGAAACTAACATTCATTTTCTTAGAAATGATTTATATAGCAACAGGTTACCAAAAAATTTGTAATATTATAGTCTACTAGTAGCACATACAAATAGAGTAAAAAATTTATTAAATTACAAAGTAAAATGATTTAATTTGGTAGTTGAAACCTATCAAATCAAACTTCATTCGTTAATAAATATTTTGAAAACATTAGAAATTGATGATTTTAATTGTCTTTATGGAAAACATGTAATAACTAACTGTTTAATTGATAGATTAGAATTTTTTTTTTCAATTTTTGAGGGTAATATCTTCAACTAGATATGAATTGTAGTCATTTGACGTATCGTTGAAAAAAGTAGGTCAAGTTAGAGCAGAGAAAATAAATGATAGTCACAAAAATATATCTTCTCAGCTTTGCATCGAAGCTAAAACTTAAAATATAGTAAAATAATTTTAATACGAATAAGAAATTTCTTCTTGAAAGGGGCGACTAAAGTGATGGGATCCTTGATCTTTATTGAAGTTATTGAATCTAAATGAGATAAAAATCAAACGAGTTAAAAATTTATACCAACTTAAAAAGAATTAAGAAAGAATGCAAAAAATTCATTGCCATACGCGGGTGGAACCTCGTACCCTAAGCGTGTAAAACTGAAGATTTACCAATTCGGCAACCGTATGTTACTATGATCGGTCGAAAAAATTGGCTATTTAAGATAGTTCAAATTACAAAGTTATTTTTCTCGACTTAAAAGAAGTAAACAAATTTAAATAAGTTTAACTTTCTATGCTATATAAATTTTTCATTTATATAATATTTATGAAAATCTGTACTCCCATTGTCAGGTATTTTAAAATAAAATAAAATACAAAACCTAGAATTTTAACACAAAAATAGCAAATTTTTGAATACGGTTGTTCAAAAGTTAAAGTGTGTACCGGTCAAGTTCCCCACATAGCTCGAATCGCATTACCCCTCTCCATGTAATGACGAC
>NW_026099576.1:11895456-11911544 GCF_025091365.1 Daktulosphaira vitifoliae | reverse complement strand
CTGTCAGATATCATTATACTTGATCCAACTATACCACGTCACAACTGTGCCGCGACCCCCCTGTGCTGGGTTTTTTTTTTAGGACTTTAAATACCATTAAAATGAAATTATTTCATTGAGAAAAAAATACTGGTATTTAATTAATTTATTCTTTTAATTATAAAATCAAAATAAAAATACAAAAAATTAATTCTGTAAGAATCAAAATGATGTCTGGCTTCGATTTTTAAGTTGAATGACAAGAAATGTTAAATAATATCTTGTTTATGGAATTTCTGAAAATTTAAATATAAACAATATTTACGAAAATAGTTGAAGAAATATCAATTTATTTTATCAACAAAATTTGTTTCAAAACTAGTCTTACCGTAACTATTGTACTGAATCAAGTGTTTTTTTAGGTTTTCAAATTCAAATGCCCTTCTGTTGTTTGATAGTATTGTTTTGTACGCTCGACATCTACTGACGTAATAGGCGCTTATTTAAAGTACACAATATTATTACTTGAGTAGTCATCCGGAAAGTCATTGAAGCCATCTAAATTACTATCATTTTTACCGTTAAGTATTTTTGATATGTTATCTAAAATTCTTAAACCATTATTTTTTTTAAAAATTTTTTGTAGTTAAATAAAAATTGGTTTTTCACCATTCTCCTTTAACAGAGATAATTTCTGTTTCACATTTGTTATCACGGCTAGTGAATCAGACACTATTCATAAACGAATTATTTGTATTGCTGATGATATCAAATATTAGCTCGTCGAAAAAATAAAAAAATCTTTATTTTATGCCATCCAGTTGGATGAATCAACAGATATAAGTAATTCAGCTATATTATTAATTTATGTAAGGTACATTGATGATACATTTAACGATATAAAAGAAGAGTTTTTATGCATCTTAAAGTTGAAAACATTCACTACAGCAGAAGAAATTTTTGAAACAATGAATAATTATATGATATCTAAAAATATTAACTGGGCTTCTTGAAATGGGATTTGTACAGATGGCGCAGCGTCTATGACAGGGATACATTCAGGTGTAGTATCACATGCACATCTAATTTCCACTCATTGTTTTATACATCGAAAACAATTAGCTGTAAAATATATGGGTGAAAAATTTNCATCTAATTTCCACTCATTGTTTTATACATCGAAAACAATTAGCTGTAAAATATATGGGTGAAAAATTTAATGATATTTTAAACCAATGTACAACAATTATAAATTTTATTCGTGCAAGAGCCATTAATTCTCGTATTTTTTCTGTCATGTGTGAAGATTTTGATTCAGTTTACAATAATGTATTAATTCATTCTCATATACGTTGGTTATCACGGTGAAAAGTTTTAATGAGATTTAATTTTTGAATTAAGAACTGAAATAGAATTATTTTTAAGAGAAAAAAAATTACAGTTATCCGAACATTTTCAAGATATAATTTGGTTGGCAAAAATTGCGTATCTCTTAGATATTTTTTCGTTATTAAATGAGTTAAATTTTAGTATGCAAGGGCCATTAACTAATATATTTACATGTAATAATAAAGTTGAAGTTTTTATGAAGAAACTGGATCTTTGGATAAAATGAATTCAGGAAAATACGTATATGTTTCCATCATATTATAACATGAATGAAAAAAAATTATTAAAAAACATCGAAGCTAAAAATGAAATTAATGTAATGTAATGTGTAATTAAAACACATTTGTCGAAATTAAAAAATAAAATATTAAAGTATTTCCCACCATCTCATGATATTCGATTAAACAATATGTGGATTTTTAACCCATCTGTACCCTGTGAAAAACATGAATTATCTTTATTAAATGAGAGCTAACTATTAGAATTATCGTCAGATAAGTTATTAGAACAATCTTTTAATACTAAAAATTTAAACCAATTTTGGATATCTTTAAGCAATGAGTATCCTAATCTTTACGAAGAAGCAGTAAAGAAATTAGTTCCTTTTGCAACAACATATTTATGTGAATCCGGATTTTCGACATTAACTACAATCAAGAAAAAAGCTTGATATCGAACTAACGATGCGTATTTCTCTTACTAACTCTATAGAAGCTCAAATTGATTCATTAGTGAAGCAATATCAAGACCAAGGGAGTCATTAAATTCTTCCTTATTTACAAAAAAATATTTTAATTAAGAAATGTTTATTTTTAAATATAATGTAATTAATATTATGACCTGTTATCAGTACAAGTAATATGAGTAAAAAAAATTATGAAATTAAGAGTACCCAATAGTTATTTTTTATTCCGTCATTGAACATTGTTTATAAAAAGGTCCCATGAAAAATTTGGTAAATATCTTGGGTGCCACTACACAAAGGTTAAGAACCGCTGGGTTATAACACCTAACGTTCTTGCTGATAAAACGATTGGGCCACCGCGACAAAAACGTAACACTGACATTCATCATTATCTCACGTGACGACGTACGATGATGATAAGTATTTCACACAGTATTACAATAAAATACGTTATTAATTAAATGCACTTAAATAATATACTTACGTAAGCCGATATAAGAAATAACTCAAGATGAACATTTTAAAAATTTTACGATAACTGATTAACAATTGATGTACTAGTTTTTGTTAAATTTTCTTATCAATTAAATCAAATAAACAGTTTAATATAAGTCAATATACTGCATGATATTAATTAAGATTGGTCAAATAAAATGAAAATAATTTTTTAGATGTCGCAGGCATTGACTGAACGATTGCTAAGAAACATTAATGGTTCACTGAACAACTTTAAACAAAAACTGCCGTTTTCACGGCAAACTATCTAATAACTTTCATTTTCATTATTTCAGTATACATTAAATTATAATGTAATAACATAATAATAGATAATATACATTGAAACTAACAATCATTGACTACTAAGCGCAAGATTAGCAACATCAATTTACAACTTTTCGTCATTAACTAATTGTTTATTTTTCTTTTCCTGCGTATCAAAACACGATTCTGATTTTTACGTTCTGTACAGTTGGACTAGTAGACTAGGTATAATAAGTATTATTTAAATACAGGAATATTTTTATATTGTATGATAACTATAAAATAGTTCCGTTATCGCAATTTTTAATTTTGATTTTTCATGTTATATATGCATTGGTTAGTTAAAAGTAAGATAACAAATAGTAAATTTATAGAATTTTTCATTCTATAAATTAGGTTAACCTAAATGAATTTTGATTGTAAACAAAATTAAAACACATTAAAAATTTATATATTTATTTCTATTCAATTGCATTGTATAATCATAAGTCTAATTTTGTTACCTAAAACTAACATATAAATGTAAATAAAAGCAAAAAATCTTGTAGTGGTAATAAACTTCGAGAACAACAGACTAAGTCGTTTTAAGTGTTTTGTAAAAGTATTGAGCAATTATTTTGAATATTTTTATCAATATTTCAAAAACTATCAGTTTTAATCGAAATTATCCAATAACCTTTTTTATTTAAAATAGTATTTTAAATAAGCTTTGTTTAGATTTTTTTTTGTAATGCAAAAATTAAACTAGAAAATTACAAAAAAACCAAATAGTTGGAAATTTTCATAATTAATGAGTATTGTCGAGTTTTATTATTTTAACCAAAAAGTATTAACTAAAAGCGAAATTGTAAGAAGTTTTTTTTATAGAAAATTACAATAGCTACATTATTATATGTAATAATACTTTTCATAAAACTAAGTCTAAAGCCTAAAAATGTAAAACACTGAAAAAATAGTTTTCCAAAACTATGAGCTTTATTTGCACCCAGTTAATCAAGTGTTATAAAGCTCAAATTTTTTAGAAATTATCTTTAGACATAAGGGAACAAATTTACGCTCGGCGCTCCTGAAGTTTTACACAAAAATTTTCCTTCGTATGAAAATAGCGGCCATTCTACTGCACAAAGTAATCGTGAAAAGTACCATCATCCGTTGTCGAATAGCAAGATCTTATGGAATCGAGGTTTGACAGGCTGTAAAGTAAACAATAAAAATCAAAATAAAATCTAAGATATCAATTAACAAAAAACTTTTAGTACCATTTTAGAGGAATGACGAACAGTAAGAGAGGGCAAGCACTGGCTAAAAAAAAACCAACAGCACAGCACTATCAACACATCGTGGGTACGACAGAAGTGAAAATTTTGTAGCTTTACCAAAAACTGTGGACAATATAAAATTGACAAATCACAATAAGTAATAGTAACTACTATAATGTAAAAAAAAAAAAAAAGATTTTAATATTCCATTTGCTGTACAATTGTCAATTACACATATTAATAAATAATCATATCATTGCCATTTTACATTCATCAATAGAAATAAACATATTAACTACAATTACTGCTTATCTAATAAGGGAACTCTATTACACAAAATTGAATAAATAATCGCATAACTGAACCACAGATGTGTAAATAAATAACTACAAAAAAATTTGGATCGTATTGGCTGATGCAGTACATACTACATTGAAATCAACAATAAATAAAATACCGACCGACCTAATAATTGTATAATGTAAAAATTATTTTATTATTACAATTGCTAATAAATTGTCAATAGCACATTTCAATAAGAAATAATCATAAAGAGAATCACAAATTTTAACGTAGTACATGCAAAAAAAAGTAATTATATATAGAGGGAGAGGTTGTATAGACGATTAACATATGAAAAGTAAATTGATTAAAATGTAAAAGAATGAAATCTACTTTGAAAAAAGTCAATAACAATTAAGCTTTTATAAAGGAAATATAACGAATTTTACCTGTGCAATAAATCCAATAGAGATGACCGCCAACAATCTCCAGCGTAATTATCCTGGCATGACATGAGCACAGCCTAAAAATTACAAAATCAAATTAAGGATATCAAGAATTTAAAAATTATATTAATTACAGAATTTGTAAAAATGTCAAACACACATGTTTTCTTTGTTTATGAACGAATAAATATGCATTATCTGTTTAATTAATAAAATAGACTTAGATGGTTTAGTCATGTTATGAGGAGAGAAGAATCGGAAGCCGTAAGAACAGTTGTATTTATGAATGTTGAAGGAAGAAGAGGTACAGGAAGACCAAAAATGAGATAGAGAGATGTTATTGAATGTGATATGAAGACATCTGATGTGAGCGTAGAGGATGTGGGAGATCGTGTCAAGCGGAAGTTTAGGGTAAGGGTGGCCGACTCCAAGTAATTGGGATTAAGGGCGAGGAAGAAGAAGAAGACCTGTTTAATTGATTAATTGACATATAACAGATAAATTTACTTAAAAAAAACTCAGCTCAGGGGGGTCGCGGTACAGTAGTGACGTGGCATAGTTGGATCAAGTATAATGATATCTGACAGTGATTAAAATCGCTATAAATAAATATAGTTTAAAAAAACACGCTTTTAAAGCCCATTGAACTAAAAAGTAAAAAATAATTTTTAAAATAATCTTAAAACAATAATGAACGAAAAATACTAATATTTTTGTGATAAAAGCGTCGAGCGCTTAATATACGAAAAATATGGCACAAAGCACCCACGCTTTTATCACAATAATACTAGAATTTTTCATTCATTATTGTTTTAAGCTTATTTTAAAAATTATTTTTAACTTTTTAGTTCGATGTGCTTTAAATGCGTGTTTTTTTAGTTTTTTTAAACTATATTTACTTTTCACTTTTTAGTTTTATGTTATGATAGTAGTTACTATCTGTAAAAATATAATGAAATGAAACTTATAATTCCCAGAGTAATATTTCAAGACTTTATATTTAAACTTTAAGTTAATATCTTAATATAAATGACGGATCGGAGGTTTTACTTATACAGTCGAATAATAGGCTAAAAAACAATCTATTCTAATTTTTACTAATGACACGATCCTTTTAATCATATACAAAACAAATAATTACATATAATACGAACATTAAGTAATAAGAAAAAGGAGTAACATCACCCAGCCACTTGACACTTCTTCGGCCGCGTGATATCGCAATGTTTGAGATTTCCACAACAATACTTCTTGGCCGACGCCAACAATCCTGAGTGCCACGATTAATTTTATAGTGACAAGACGCACTAACTCGACGAACCACAGAAAAGGAAACACCACCGGACGCTAAGGACACCAACTCCAAATATGGATTGAGCCTTTAGTAACCGTACGTTGGGGCTTCGCCCATACAGGCCGACACAAACCCAACAAGAAAACTATGCCAGTGAGCTGGCCACGAGTCATCAGACCCAAACGGTTCGGTATAACTTCAATCGCGTACACAAGCGTAGTGACAGCAAGGTGCCGCACCCAAAGAAAAACCTCGATCAATTTTGATAGAGAAATTTTATCAAGGGTTTATGATAATGTTTTATTAATACGAACAAAATAATTATTCTTATAATTAATTATTGTTCAAGACAAGAAAAAAAATTATCATATTGATAAATATATCATAGATTCAATAGTAATGATATATTTATCAAATTGAACGATGAATTTATTATATAGATCGAGGTTTTTCTCTGGGGGCGGTAGTGCCGGACACGATTGTCGTCATTACATGGAGAGGGGTAATGCGATTTCGAAAAATGACGATACGGAAATCATCGGAATGAATACTTTATATCTCTTAATTAGAATAAAACGTGTTAATATATAAATTTTAATAGTAATTAGAATATATATATATACAGGGTGATTTTTTTATCATAACCCACTCAATTACTTACAGAATAATAATAAATTAAACATTTTTTTTTTTTATTATCTTTAGTTACACATCATTCTTGAATTATTAACTATGTAATACTTTTTAAGTTCATCCCTTATGCCTGGTAAGAGTGTCAACTTTGTTTTTTTAAATGGGAACACGTATTTTGAATGCAATAAAATGTTTGAGTTTTTAATTTAATAGTAAATGGCATTTGAATTTTTAGTATAACTTTATTTGTTTATTAGATATAAACATTTAAAGTTTCAAATTTTTGAGTTATTATATAGGTATAATACACAAGGGATTACAAAAACAGGTAGCTAATTGATTTTTTATGACATCGATGGGAGATTATCGTTTCCGTCAAAATTGACCGTATCGTTTCAGACAAATCTGAATAAGGTCGGTTTTTCGTTTCCGCCAAACCGATAGTTTATACCTGTCTACAAATAAAGGCTTGAGAACCACTGGTTAAAATATTTGCACAAAATAACCCGATAATAATTATCTACTTTTTCCTATTCTATTATTGTTAGTTAGATAGCAGTGTATTGATCGGTATATCGATAAATATTATGCCATCCGTTCTTTTTTATTTTACTTTTTTAATTAAAATGTCATTTGAATATACCAGAAGTAAGCGGGGCCAAAAAATGATTTTATTGAATAATTTTAAGTTTCGTTTTGCATACAAAGCAATACAAACGGGTAACATACGTTGGCGTTGTTTTGTAAAAGAATGCAAAGGTACCATTCACGTGAATGAGCTTGATGAAATTATTGATCAAACAGGTATTTTTTAAATTTTTAGTTAAATTGATTAAAGCTGACCTTATTTTAAATTAGTTTTAATGTGTCTTATAGAACATACAAGTAATGGCCCTTGTTCTAATCCCATAATTATGAGACAAAATTTGCAGGCGCCTGTAAACGCAAAGCCATAGACGATATTTTCCAAAGACCGCAAAAAATAATTTTAATTAATATATTTTTAAAAATTTTAATAGAAAACGTTCAATCTTAAAATTACATTAAAATGTATAGTTCTAATAACGTAATCTCAATAAGCGTACGGAATAAAATTGAAATCCGTTTCAATAAAATAAAAGAGGCAATTGATAAGTTTAATAAATTAGCAGACTTGAATTTATGAAATTAGTTTCCAACAACTACCGAAAAATGTATAGTTCATAGATTTATTTTTTATTATATTATTACACATATTAGATATTTTTTAAGCTTATAATTAATATTTGAATTTTATTTCAATGTTTTGATGACTATATTTTTTTATAAACTATATTATTATTTTTTACAAAAATATATATACATACTTAAGACAGTTATCTATTATAATTTATTTACCTTTGGTAAAACGCTATATTTTGTTTATAAAAGTGTACTTATGTGATAAAATAAGTAATTATCCAAAACGATGTGACTGTATTTAGGGAGTGGTTAAGGAGGGCAAATGTCAATTGATGGCGATGGGAAAAAAATATTGTAAAAAATTACTTTATTTTACACATTAATATTAATACCCCACGCAAAAATCATAAATACAGACCTGAACATAACATTGAATTCTATAACTAATAAATGCCGAAAATTTTGGTACGGGAAGCTGCCTACCATGGATAAAGCTAAATGGTTCTCAATTTTTTTAGTAGATAGACAGGTAGAAGATCAGTTTGGCGGAAACGATGAACGCCCACATCGATATTAGCAGGTACACAGCATTGTTATTATCAATGATAGTAAGGTACATTGTTGTGAGTTTAAAAATACACTAACTGACAATACAAAAAGTATATCTATTGATAGTCATAATTGATAATAAACAATCCGTGACTGTGATAGCAATATCATAAAAAACCAATTAGCTACCTGTATTTGTAATCCCTTATTTATTATACCTATATATTAACTCAAAAATTTGAAAGTTCAAATGATTATATCTAATAAACGAATTAAGTTTTATTAAAAATTCAAATGCCATTTATTATTAAATTAAAAATATGTGTTACCATTTAAAAAAACAAAGTTGACACCCTTACCAGGCATAAGGGATGAACTTAAAAAGTATTACATAGTTAATAATTCAAGTATAATGTGTAACTAAAGATAATAATAAAAAAAAAATTTTAAATTATTATTATTCTGTAAGTAATTGGGTGGGTTATGATAAAAAAATCACTCTGTATACAAGTAAAGCGGCTTAAATACGTAAACGTATCATGCACTAGGTTTAGCCGTGTTTTGTAGGCGGGCGGGTCGGACTAACGTTATACCTGAGGTATAAACGGCGGTAGGAATATATACAGAAGGGTGTTCAGTAAGTCAGGAAACGGGTTTCTATTGTTCTCATTGTTACCAACAAACCCGTTTCCTGACTTACTGAACACCCTGTACATAATCCGTATGGTACGCGGATAGTATTGGTCAGTCAAAATAAAAATTTGTTTATATATAAATATAATATTGATGACAAGCACGCGTGTACGGGTAAGATAACTAAAAATAAATTTTTATAGGAATAGTGTTGCCGTCGCACAGTGGGACCAAACGCTGATTTAGCCGGCCAAAAGTACCATTTTTAAATCAACTAATAAAATTTTTTTTTTAGCAAATTTTTTTAATTATATCCTTATAAGGTCATGTACAAAAATTCAAGGCCAAAAATTGATACAGTAATGGTTGAGTACTATTTAAATATCATAACATTGTATTTTTTTGTTTTTTTTTCTAGGATTTTTATTATTCCTTCAATCATTTTTTCCTGCTAAATTAAAAAACCTTAATTTTTTTTTTTTTTTTTTAATGTTTAAAAAGTCATCGGCTTTCAAATTTACTAAGAACAAATTTTTATTTTTTTTTAATTTTAATAATTTTTTACACCCAAAAAAATGCAAATACTTAGACCAGACCTAGGCAGTCAAAGAACGCGAATTTTAAAGCGCAGAAAACGGAAAATTCTTCCAGGTGACTCATATGTTGAGGGGTTTACAAAAATAGGATATAGAGGGAGTTAGAGAGAGACAAATTATTTTTTATTTATAGATTAATCAAGGGAAACTCAAAAACTATAAACGATAGCCCATTGAAATGTGTTATAAAAATTATGAACAGTCTAATCGAAAAAGAAAATTCATCAATATGTATGGTTGTAGTGATGTCTAAAGCTGTATCCGCATCTCGTTCTAGTCCTACAGTAAGATATACAATAAACGCATGTTTTTATTTTAATTTAATCTTGGCTAATATATCAATAACAATTAAATTGTATAGATATTTTTATTATTAATACCTTAAATAAACAAATATTTATTTAAACAAAATTATAATACAATTTTTTAAATCCTTAAAAATATATTATTTTATGTAAACACAAAACTTAAAAAGATATTTTAAATAATATAATTATACAAATTTCTATAAGTTATACATTGTATATTATTTGTACAATAATTATGTCAAGCAAGATTCCATACTGTTGTGAATTCTTAAACTGTGAAGTTTGTATTAATAATATATTAACATTAATTAATCCCAGCATAAATTAAATAATTAACCTTATGTCTGCTTATTTATTACAGTAAATTTAATTAAATTTTTTATTCATCTCAAAACTGTTAATTATGTATTGTTAAATAGCTATAGTTAAAAAGAACGATCAATGTTAGATATCAAATTTACTATTAAATTTAATAATTTTCTAGAAATTCAATATTAATGAAAAGAAATATTGTAATTTATGGTTTTTAGTTTGCAAAATACAAACGCCGTGTAAGACGACGAAATCCACTTGAAGATCATGATCCTAATTCACAGGACAGTGGTTCTCTTACTGCTCATGCAGATGATTCTAGATCAGTGTCGACATTATCTGATATGCGATCTGAGAGCAATACATCATATACAGCTGTTTCAGATGATGAATTCTTAGACATTGCTGTATCCCCAACAAGATCGGTAATTATTTTACCATTTAAAAAGGTTAAAAGTTTTTTTCCTAATTTTATTTTATTTCTAGTCTCCAGATTCACTTCTACTTGGATTCAGTACATTAATAGAAGGAGATACTATTAGCCAGACATCAATTATTCTTAAAAGAAAAATTACAAAATATTCTTCAGATACTCCTCGCAAGACTGTAATTATTATAAAACAATTTATTATTTCAATAATCATAGATTTAATATACATGTATATATTATAGGATTTATTGTTTGGTGATATTAAAAATAATGAAGCAGTTGTGAGAAAAAGAAAGTTAACACGTGATCTAGAATCAACCCCTGAAACTAATGTATTATTAAAGAAAACTAGACCTAGTATAAGTCTTTCTATGTCATTTAATTCTCCATGACTTGATTATATAAACAGTCTTTTAACTGCCCCTGTATCTCAGGGAAAGTGTACTTTATTTGATTATTTTCTACTAGTGAAGCTTCTATTAATGCTGCTTTTGAAAAAGGTAGAAAATAAAGAAGATTACTTTTTAAAATTATTTATTCATTTTTAATACTCATTATAAATAAATATAATTAATAAGCGATCATGTTTATTATAAATAATGCTTTAAAAGTGATAATATTTGAACTGTTTCTCTATCTAAAATATATTGTTAGTTAAAAGGTCAAGTAATGTAAACATCAAATTAGATTTATGATAGAATTAATAATAAACGGTTGAATAAATATTTAACAAAAATAAAAATCAATTAAATCATTGGCCACAAAATATTTATTCCTATCTAAAGTCATACCAAAAATTGAAATTTAATTGTAGGGAATTTACTACTTTATCTATTAACTGATATAATTATTATAAAAAATTTTTTCCTCTAAAATTGTTTGTAATTAATAACATTATTATTTCATTATAAATTATCTTTATGTTAATTTTTATAATTTTAATAGAACATTTTGTATTGTTATGATGTTTAGAGGATAATGGAGAGAAACTAATTAATGACATTTTTCAGTCATTCCTTTTAATATTAATTGTTATTTATACTATAACCCCTGTTGGTCGAGGTTATAATAGACCAGGGGTGGCCAAACCGATGGTGTATGAACGCAGCGCCCGTTGGTGTTCACGCGGGTTCGTTAATGTTCGTGGTTTTGTTTTGTCTTAAGTTTTTAGCTATGTCGAGGATAAAGAATGAGATGAGTGGACTGTATGTTTGAATGTAGAATGAATTTCACAAGATATAATTATAAAAATTAAATCTATTATAAAATAAATATAAAATCTTATATACACCAATGTGGATAGGGGGGACACTTAATACTAATGCCACAAAGGCGATGATATAAACAAATAATAAATTATACAAGTGAGTCTTAGAAAGATAAATGAACAAGCATTATACTTATCTGCTAAAAGAAACGGCTGATGATAATGTTGAATATTGAAAGGATCAATTGAAGGTGATATTTTCTTTTTTACAGTAAAACGAATACAAAAAAAAAAAAAAACTGGCTCGCAAACGCCATAGAGCTTATAACAGAAGAATCGTTAAGATGGCTGCGACAAAGGTAACATAGAGAGAAAACCGACAACAACTCGATGTAACACAACGATAACATGAATAATCAAAAACACATTTTCTTGACAGCATATTCGATCGATGTGTATCCAACAGATGGTCTATTCAATAGACCATCGGTTGTCCCTGCCTGTTGTAAAAAGTGACTGAAAGGGACTTGTAGTAGGGCAGCAGCTACTACAATATTGGGTCTTGGTACAGGTAACCTACAATGGTAGAAACAGCTACACACCNATGGTACAAAACAGCTACATACTAAACAGCAACAAGCAGATACGGTAACTGTTTAACTAGTGGCTGCACTGTGATACGGAAGGCAAGGGGAGACCACCGTATAAATCATCCCAAGAAATAGCAATAACATGACATCTTCTAAAGTGAAATATTCCGGAGGTAAAATAGTCCCCCGATCGGATCTCTGGGTGGGGATTACTGGAGAAGAAGGAAATGTTAAGTTGGGGAAGAATTGCTACTTGGAACTGCTTGAAGAACTTGAAGAGCTGGAGATCTATGGAGTGGGGAATATAGGTTGATACACACATAGGAACAGCGGAGAATAACCCAGGAATTGGAGGGTAGGCCTAATAATGAGTAAGGCTATTGGGAAAAAAGTTAAAGTATTTGTACAGTACAATGATAGAATAATATTAGTCAAAATCGAAACAAAACCTAAGGATACAATCATAGTCCAAGTTTACATGCCTACTTCAAATAGCAGTGAGAAAGAAATGGAAGAAGTCTATGAAGGAATAGAAAAATCATTGAAAAATTTAAAGGAGATGAAAATCTTATCATTATGGGTGATTGGAACGCTGTAGTAGGAAAAGAAAGCCTAGGGCACATAATAGGAAATGATGATCTAGGAAACCGAAATAAAAGAAGAGATATATTTCTGTTCAAAACACAAGTTATTAATAACAAATACCTACTTAAATCACCATCCAAGAAGAAGATATACATGGAAAATGCTGGGAGACATAGGTAGATATCAAATAGATTATATTATGGTTAAGGAGAGATTAAGAAACCAAGTAAAAGACTGCAGAAGCTACCCAGGAGCAGACATACATAGTGACCATAACCTATTAATGATGAAAAATAACCAGAGATCAAGAAAATAGTATCAAGAAGAAAAAATGATCGTAAAGAACTTACAAACAATATAAATATAAATGAGAGAACTCTGCTCAATAAACTGAGCATGAAAAAAATATACGAAAAAGACCAAAGTTCTCGTATGCAGCAATAATATTACGACAAGAATACATCTGCAAAATAACCAAGAAATAAAGCAAGTAGAAGAGTTTGTTCGCATACTTGGGAAGCATAGTAAGTAAGGATGGCTGAAGTAAAAAGGAATAGTAAAGCGAATATGCCAAGCTAAGATAACATTTAACGAAAAGAGAGGACTTTTTACTTCAAAAAATATTAGCATACGCACAATACATTTCGCGTAACAGGGAAAAGTGGAGAATTGCTACAAACCAATCTCACGATTGAATACTAAAGAAGATTTATACTGTAATATATTTCGAGTAATTTTTTTTAGACAATCTAATTTATAATAATATTATTATTTTTCTTCTTATATGTCAGTAAAGGCTCCTGTAATAAATATTTAAAAAGTTCCAACAACAATTTAATCTGAATAACATTTGTACTTATGGAAAAATCAAGGCACCATTCAATGTACTTTTTGATAAAAAAAAATTGTAGAACTTTTACAATTTCTAATGTAAAACATTATACTTCAACTACATTTTTAATTTACAAAAGTTGTTAAAATTTTTTAAAATATTGTAACAGAATTATAACGTAAACCCCTTGTAAATAATTTTTAATAGGTTTACATAATTAATTTATTATTTCAATAACTGTATGTATGTATTATAATTTTTTTAAATGTCATCCATCTTAGTTTTCATTAATATCATAAGAAACTAAGATATACGTAGTTTTCATAAATATTTTTACATTTTGCAGATCACGATATTTACGTAATGCTGATCGAGAGAATAATAGTATGTGCTATCCATATTTGGACTATCCAGAGATGTATTTGCTAGATGGGGGTTATTGTAAATTTTTCAGTAAATATAGGCACTTGTGTGAGCCATCTAACTACCGAGCTATGTTAGATCCAGCTCATAAAAAAGAACTTAGATTATTTAGATCCAAGTCTAAAACATGGGCTGGTGATGGTGGAACATCACGGCTAGTTAGTAAAAATACATTAAAGAGGTTGGGGTTTAATTAGCATTATGTTGTTTTGTTATATTCCTCTACTATGAAAATATAATTTTTGCTTTTTAAAATTTAAATTTTTTAACGTTTAACCAATTAATTTCTTTCTATTTTTTCTTTTACCTAATTAACTTAATATGTTGAAATATTAAAATTGGATTCCAGTGCAATTTATAAAACTTTTATGATGCTGTTATGAAAGCACTGTTACCTAAGTTGCCAAAACATAATCATATGTAACAGTTTTTATGTTTAATTGTTTGATAACATTATTTCCTTAAATAAATTAAATAGAAAATTTTATATATTTACTTGATATGTACTACTTGCCAAGTGCAATTTGAGTTTTTTTTTACAGTTATGTAATAAAAAAAACTAATATTTACATTTGTACCAAAAATCTATTCTTTTTATTTTATTTTTTTTTCAATTTTTGTCATAACTTAAAGACTTATATATTTAGAATTAATAATTTTATTTTATAGATAAAAATTTGTTTGATGTGTTCATTTTTTATTAGTTAATATGTAAATAATTTGGGTTTCTTTTAGCTTCGATGCGAAGCTGAGAAGGTATTAATTTTACTATGATGTGTTTTTTTTTTGTCTGTATACGCTCAATCTCAGCTCTTACTGAACCACCGATTTTGATGAAAAATATGTGAAAAGATCACAAATCGTATCTAGTTGAAGACAATACCCTCAAAATTTGAAAAAAAATCTCTCGTTCCCCGTAAACGTGGAAAATTCTCCAAAAAATTACAAATTTTAAAATCGCTAATTTATGATATTTTTTCAATTATTTTTACTTAAAATTGCCATAACTTTTTTATAAATGACCGAATCAATATAATTTTTTTTTTATAGATACCTTAGGTATTAACCAATCATTTTATATATTTTTGTTAACATTTGTCTCTTTACAAGCCCACAGGTAGGGTTTCAAAATGGTAACTTTTTTACAAAAAATTAACTTTTTCAACTTAACTTTTGAAAGACTGACACTTTTATATATATCTTAAATTAAAGTTTATATAGTATACTTTAATTTGAAAAAAAAAAATTGACCTCTGGACTTGTCTTCATGGTGAAAACGGACATCAAAGTTAAAGAAAAACGTACGATTTCCGTGAAAAAATTCTCAATTTCATTTTATATTATTTAATTTATACTTTATATAACTTTTGGAAAAATGTATGGATCAATATTATTATTTTTTTATAATAAATTTTTATATACCCCTTTCATCTGACACGCTTTTTTTGTAAATCGAATCATACCCCTTTATACAAGGGGGTCAAAACTTTAAACATGCGTATTGTTACTAAGATATTTTCCATTTAATTTTTGAAAGTATTCCGAAAATGCTGACACTTTTATATATATCTTAAATTAAAGATAATGTAATATTCTTTAATTTGAAAAAAAAATTTGACCTCTGGATTTGTCTTCATGGTAAAAATGACTACCGTTGTAAAAATATATTGAAATGAAACTTTACAATTCCCAGAGTAAATTATTTCACTACTTTATACTTTTAACGTTAAGTT
>NW_026099576.1:11873389-11895356 GCF_025091365.1 Daktulosphaira vitifoliae | reverse complement strand
AAAAAAAAAAAAAAACACATCTTAGTAAAACCAATACCTTCTCAGCTTCGCATCGAAGCTAAAAAAATTAGAAGTGATAGAAAAAGTTTAATTGCAGATCTGAAAACAACGCGAAAATGTGATTTAGAAAAGTATATTTTTGCTTTTGATGAAAGTTCCTTGTAGTCCAGTGCATTTATTTATAGTAACAAATAGTTTTTATTGAAAAATATTGTATCAAGCCCTTTAAATTTTTATACACTTAAAAGTAAAGCAAAATAAAACTTCTTTATTATTTTTATAATTTCTCCGTATAAATTACTATAATAAATTATTGAATATCAATTTCATACTAAATTTAACAATTATTATTAGTATTTATTCATATTTTATATTTTAAAATCAAAGAACTACTAAGCAGGATATAATCAAAGAAATAAGAGTTGATGTTGCTTTTGGAATAATCCAACAATTTCTCTAAATGGAACACTATCTACAGATTTGCATCGAAGCGTTTCTTATGATAGTGATTTTAATCACTATCAAATATCATCTATACTTGTCCCATCTATGCCTCATTCGCACTGTGCCTCGACCCCACTGTGCTACCGTTTTTTTACATAAATATGAATGAAAAATTGTGTGTACAATTTAATTTTAAATTAAATTTTATTATTGAGTTAAATGTTTTCAATTTATTAATCCATACAGACATTGTTAATACCATTATTCTATCTTTATTATAAACAAACTGTTAAATTTTTTTATTAAAAATAACCAAAACTTTCTTTTAGTAAATCAAAATAAAAATATTTCAATGTAATAAATAATATGAAAAATATTTGCTTGTTTTAGTGGACAAAAAATGTTTAAAAGTAAATTTAATGTATTGAAAATTCCTTTTTTGAAATAGACATGATATTTCTTAATTTTGATTAAAAAATAATGTAACAAAAAAAGTTATTTGTTTAAAATTCATATTGCGACCTTTGTTTTTACATTAAATATAATTTTATAATAATATTATACTAATTTTTAAAAATAAAAATGATTGTATTTTATTCCTGTAAGCCTTAGCTTTTGAGAAAGGATTTATACATATTTTTTGAATTTTTATTGATCTATTATTATTTGATGAAACAAATTAAAGTTTGTGTATAAGTATTGAAATATTTAATTAATTATGAACTTGTATTTCCTATGATACAAATGCATAAGAACTTAATCAACGTTTGTTGAATTCTAATCATTGTATTTTATACTTATTAATGTATTGATAAAACAGCTTTCTTGGACAAAACCTCAATCTTTATACCAAAAAAATTCATCATGACTGGTTATATATTAATGGAATAACATTGCTGAAGTCTCACCATGTTATGAGATCGGTTTAATGTTACACAAATTCGTTGGTATGGTGTTTTTATTAAAAAAGATACTAAACACAAATTGTTTCATACTACAAAAAATTTAAATGGGAAATATTGTATTTAATATTTTTGCATATTGAGGTTCTTTTTTACAGTTTAAAGTTGTCTACCTTACTTATTTACTTTTGTTATCATAATTAAATCCATTAATCAATACCCTAGTTCTAATGCAACTAACATACATTTAATAATATTTCATACCGGTATGCATGAACATTCTCGTTTAATATTCTTATTTAAGAACTTGGGGTCTAAAAAAATAATAAAAATCATCAATCTTTTTTCTATTATAACTGAATTATTAACCCAACTCAGTTTATAAACTTTTTTTCTACATTTTTTCAATGTAATTTCTATTTCTTTTATATTTCTCATTTCTATAATAACTTAACTAATAGATTTGGCCAAAAGCCTTAAGAAATTTGTACTTAAATGATCCAACCATAATCAACAATTTTTATGACATTTTATTAATGTATGAACCTGAACACAATTCAAAAATTATTTTAACATTATTAATACAAACATTTTTTTCCAATTAGAAGTATTATTACTAACAATATATAATTATTTCCTTATAAAACATTGTAAAACAATCCAGGAGGAACTAGCCTTAAACAATTACTTTACCCGGGTTGTCTTAAGTCGTTTATTTATAATAATAAAAACAAGAATATGTACAACACACATAGTAAATATAAAAAATAAAAAGAGGGTATTAACAATGATTGCAAAACCCATTTAAAAACTATAACTATAAACTCTTGCACTCTGCTTTATCCGCCTGCATTGAGAAATGTTTTCATAGTTAATCTGGTGATTTTTTTACTTTATGTAGATACTTAAAAAAGCAGCACCTATGTCCTTGCTTTGAGTTAAGCAGAAGTCTATATCGCTATGAGATTTTGCAGATTACATACCAAAGATCTTATCCTTATGCCAGTAATTACAGCGTCTAGTTGTATTTTACAGATGCAATATCTGTTCTATCGCAGCGTTATTCTCTAGTTAGAATCTTCAAATCCTACATAAACCTGTATTTATTCTATTACAAAAATTTGATTGAAGGAGTTCCTCTGAAACAAGAGAAAGTCCCATCCGCAATCGTTTTTTGCGCTTTTGCTACTCATTCTTCTATTTTAATTACAATAGGACCAGGTACTACTACCATAGTGTTGTTTGCAAATTCGTAAATAGTAGCACCTTTTGAAAACTGGTGTATGAAAACCACATTATATGTTAATTTTCTTCAGTAATGGTCTTATCATTAATCCCTGTGGTACACTTAATGAGACTGGATTTACTGACTCCTGTCCAGTGTAAGGGTATAATATTAGCGCATTACATTTCAAAAAATAACTTGAAGATAATCTTGAATCTTTTAATCGGTCAAAAAGTTTGCATATTGTGCCGCCACCAACCAGACAATTTAAAAGAATTCTTACCATCTAAATTAACTGGAAAATTAAACAGTGTAATCTCCTTACGTAAGAAGACAAGGTGTGCCTGTTTTCACCGCGTTGAAAAACAATCCATCGCCAGATATTTGTTGAACAGCGAAGCTAAACAGTCACCACTACATAGATTACTACCAATATTCCATTGGCTATGCATTTTGGTCCGGCGACTTTAATCTTATGAATAATACTTTTTAATGTCTAAATCAATTTCATAGCTTTTTAATTTTAGTAGTACTTTTTGGCTTTGCGACAAACTTCATCAGGTTTTTTGGATAATTAATTTTATATTCTGATGATGCATATTTTCTTACGTTTTTCCTGAAATTATTAATTTTTAAAATTATAATTTTTATCAAAGTAGTAAGTACGAAGACTGAAAAATTTATGAAATAGGATCTGATGAAGTGCCAGTGAAGTGTTGCAAATGTTAGGGGATCGACAAATAAGGTGGTTGAAAGATCTATTTAATAAAGTCTTAATAGAAAGGAAGATGCTAAAAAAGTGGAGGAAAAGTTTTGTTGTACCTCTATTAAAGGCAAATGAGATATACAGGAATGTAGATATTATAGAGACATAAATTCAAAGTGTCTAAATCTGGGAAAATATATAAATACGAGAATAAGATGATTAAAAACCAGTTTGGCTTTTTGCTTGAAAAGTTAACGATGAAGCTATATTTTGTTGAGAAAACTAATGGAAAAATGTAGAAAGAAGAATAAGCTTTGTATGGTACTCATTGATTTGAAGGTTTAAAACAAAATACCGAGAGAGGTTTTAATATGGACATTAATGAAAAAAGGAGTGCTAAAAAACGTATATTGATGTAATAGAGAATATATATGAAGTATTAGGGTAAAAAGTATGTGGAGAAACAGAGAATTTCAAGATAAAAGTAGGAGAGCACCATGGTTTTACTTTAAGCCTTAATATATTTTCTATAGTAATTGATGAAATTATTAAAGATATCCCAAGAGAGATATTGTGGTGCAATTGTTGGCTGATGGTACAGTGTTTATAAGAGAAAATAGGGAAAAAGTTAACCAAAGTTTAGCAATGTGGAGATTAGTTCTTATAAAAAAGAGATTAATAGTTACATATATACAAATAAATCATGAATAGAGCAATGAAACGAGAAGAGTAATAACAATAAACGAAAACGTGAAGGTGAGATGGAATGTATTATACAGGATGTTCAGTAAATCAGGAAACGGGTTTCTATTGTTCTCATTGTTATAAACAATGAGAACAATAGAAACCCGTTTCCTGATTTACTGAACACCCTGTATATCTAGGATCATTTGTATAAATTAACGGCGGTATTGACGAGAATGTGATACATGATTAAGTGGAGGTGGATCAAGCATCGGGTATTTTGTGGGATAAAACATTCCAATAAGGTTATAAAGTATGTTCGATAAGACTGCAGTGAGACCAATTATGTTGCATTGGTCAGTGTTGAGCGGTTAATAAGACAGTAGAGTAGAGAAATAGTAAGCAGAGATGAGAATACTTAGATGGATAAGTGAAGTTATGAGAGATGGTAGGATTTGGTTTGGCCATGTTATGAGGAGAAAGAAATCAGAAACTGCAAGAACGAGTATGGATATGAACGTTGAAGGAACAAGATCGAAAAAGATGCAGTTTGAGGGCATTGATTTGATATTTCTAGCGTGTGTATAGATGATGTAAGAGATGGTGTCAAGTGAAAGTTTAGGATATGGTTGGGCCGACCCCAAATAATTAGAATAAATGCGAGGGAAAAAAAAGAAATAAAATAATAGCAAAATTTTCATAACCTATTACTTACAATCATTGATATCTTTCGGCAAGTTCAATTCAAAAACATTTATTGCCTTTTTCCGCAACTCGTTAATTGTATATATTTAAGGTTTCTAGCATCCGTTCTTTTCGAACTCCATATTAATATACATTTTTTACCGTGAACCGATATATAACATAACAACGTGACGACACAAGGCTCGATAGTCTAAGATGAATTTTTAATTTGAATATGTTGTGGTGATTAAATTTAGATGAGAGTGGACAACGGTTGACTGGCAAGAATGGCAAATTGTTATGTCTGTAATAGAGACAGTCGAGGTAATGTACTATAAAATATTATTAGCATGTATATACTATATCCATACTATCTGGAACCTTCAAGATGCAATCTATAGATTTGCAAGATCATTTGATTTCACTTTGTGGTATAGGTTCGATCAGTGCTGGAATAGATAAAAATACAATTAGATATTATTAACTATAATAAAACTACAGTTACTGACCTGTGTCATACAAACTTGTAGCATCCAAGTACTAAATAAATTTTTTAATCTTTGTACCCGGTACATCTGATTGATTTACTCTACAATATCTTTGCATGGTCTAGGTATGTCCAGCTTCTATTTCCAGCTCAAATATGAAATTTTAAAACTTAACATTCATATTCAGAGTTAGCTTTGTTATGTTAATAATAATGATCGAAAATCAATGTAGAGTTGACTTATCTTCTTCTTCTAAATGACTCATGATGCTCTTATTATTCAATTATCTCACAATTAAAAAGATTAAACTTAATCACTAAGCATAAGCCAAGCACGCAATGTACACTTAATTTTTTTTGATATATTTTTTTTTTCATAATTTTTCATTTTATTTTTTTATTTTTAAGTACATTTTTCAACTATAATTTCTTTTTTAAATCTTTTCTATTTTTTTTTAACAATATTTTTTCTTTTTTTTTAAATATATACATGTAATCCGTTTACCATTAACCACTCGATACAAAATAAATACAATATTGAAAAATAAATTATTATTTCTTTTAGTTGCATAAGTGTTTTAATTTATCAACTATTAATTAAATTTTAGTATCATCCTTTATAACTTGTAAAATTGTCAACTATGATTTTCAAATGGCAACATACATACTTAACTAGTTTATAAAAGAGAAATTGATCGACGGACAACAATTTTTGAATCTATACAATATAGCTTATTTGTTTTTTTAACTAACTTTTGTCCTACTTGTAACAAACTATTATTTTATTCATAATTTTTATTAAAAGCTACGTGTTATATTGTATTCTTAATAGTTTTTTTACTGCTATTATTATTATTATTCATATATTCAGTGAAAGGGACTCTTTTATATGTATAAATACTAAAACAATAATATTAGTTTAGACATTCGTATTTGAACTTAAGACTAAACTTATTTTGATTAACAGGTTAATACACTTGGCAACCAGTAATTGATAGTTTGATTTGTATTTGCACTAATACATTTCAGGTGTTCTATTAAATATTAACTGTTATAAGAAATAGTTTTTTATTTTATTTAACTATCATTACTAGTAGACTATTTCGTCTATCTGAAAATCACGTCATTTTTATAGTTAAGTTCGTATAGACTGAAGACTTTGGGCTATACAGAATACTACACCTAAATAGGAGAAGTGTGTCCGAGAAATGTCTAATGATATAAATTATCATACATGTGGCCCTTATCCCAGTCTAATTTTAAAATCAACATAACTTCTAAAGTACTGATCTAAAAGTTTTTACCGACCTGTCATTTTTTAAATTATATCATTTTCTATCATACAAGCTAGTTAAATATGTGCCATTAAAAAAAACAAATTTGTCACCTATTAGTCACCTATTAGTCATAAGGGATGATATTAAAAAGTAACTAAGAGCTGATTAATCAAAAAATATATGTAACTAAAAAAACCCAACATTTCTTTTAATGTTGTTATTTATTTTGCTAGTAATCGAGTGGTTTATGATAAACTGATTATTTTTTAAGTATACTGTATATTTATAAATAAATTTCTTTTGAATTGCCAAATCATCTCAAATACAACTGTTAAATCAATTTAAGTTAAGTTAATGTATTAATAGATGAATAAATGATGAATGACAATTTCTGTGCTGCAGGGCTTAGCTGTACATCTATAATAGTTTCCCGATAGGATTATTTCACAATCAAAAAATGTAAGAAATATTAAAAATTCAAATTAATTATAAGTTTCAATATAAGCAATAAGAAAAATACTGGATAAGGTTATTATGCTAACAAATTCAGAGCTTATATAAATAATTATATTGCTAAATCTAATAATAATCCCTGAAAACCTAGTGAAATTCTATGTTAAATAAAAGGATTCAAACCATGTAGTCACTTGTTGGAAATTAGCCTTTAATAGAAGAAAAAAATAAAATGTTTGATTCTCATACATCTAGTGTGTTTTTGTTGTTACTATAGGTTACAAAATAACACTTATAAAATGAATGATAAAAATAACCTCTCAGCTCAGGTTCTAACAATGTACAATAATTGTTTAAGAACATTTAATAACGTACGAAAGCTGAATTTTTTTAACACCTATTCAAATGTTCAAACCTTTATTTGTTATATATACACAGTATATCATTAGTGTTATATTGTACTGTTTAAGACTTTAATTAATAAATTACATAAAATAAAAATAAGCTATATATATATATATATATATATATATATACTTTTAAAATGTTCGTAGAAAAAAAAGCATGTATAAATTATATAAAACAAACAGAAAGTAATAAATAATATAACAAACTATGTGTAAAATATTGTGTAAGAGATAATAGTAGTTATAATACAAAGATCATTGATGTAATAAATTATGATTAATAAAAAAATAATGGTAGCGTCGGTGATCACTTCTTGCCTTTGAAATAACGATCAAATTTAATATATAAAGCCCAAAATAAAGAGCATTCTGGCTCAAATGCGGTCAGTTATTAATTGAGACACTCAGTACGTTAAATTACACTCAATCAGTCCACAGTCTATTTTCATAACGAAATATATGCGAGAAGTGATCTGCCGTTTCTACATCATATTTATACAAGAACACAATATTTATTTATTTCAGCGTGTCATTATAAATATTGTAATGAATCAAAATAGAAGTTTCAAGAATATTCGAGAAACTTCTAGAATAATCTTTCCACATAAATAATTATCAATTTTAAATACTTTTATGACAGACAATTATTTTATTACTTTTTACAAATATATCGCTCATTCGGAGCGATGTTTACATTAATGTCAATCTTTTTAATTACCATAAGCATATTTGTGGCGCCGAACAGACGGCAGGATAAAATAGTTAAATTCTTAAGAAAAACTATCTACCCTTCATCTTCAACTTAAAATACTGTCGTCAACAAGGAACATCACAATTCATCATCTATCTACGAGTCCATGTGGATATCAAGGTAAGTGTAGTCCTAAGACACTATATTTATGTAATATTAAGAAATAGAATAGATTGGGTAAGAGGTATGATTAAGATGATACGAATGAATCCCAAACAATCTATATAACTTATATCCCCTTCCCTTTTCCGCCCTTCCCCCTACCCTTTGCTTTTCTTTTTATTACAATATCAAGGAAGGAAAATAATAATTTCACCATAAATATTTAAGGTTTAGAATTAAATTTTATGAGAACATAGATTAAGTAGGCATACAGGAAAATCAAGTGATCATCAATAATAAGAAATATACCAAGCAAATTTAATAAATCGATAATGTTTGTACAGTTGTTTGTATCTTTGATACGTGTCTATTTCAGGAATTAAGTAGGTTTATATATAACAGGGATGGCGAATCTATGGCATGCGTATTGGTCAAATTTCAATGGCCATGATAGTTTGGTAAAAAAGACCTTCAAGTTTGGAAAAGAAAACTCTCTCATTTCAATACCTTCAGCAAAAACATAAAAAAATGTATCCAATCCAGAATGAAAAAATTCTAGATATACAAAATATATTAAAATATATACCAGATAAGTATTTATGAAATTTTATAAACAGTTTGAAAAAAATCAGTAATTTATCAAACATTTAAATTGTTAGTATTTACCCTGTAACATTGTATTTTTATAAAAGTATTTAATTTTTATTCACATATTAAGTAGATTTTAAATAAAGTAACTTAAGTCTGAGTAATTGTTATATTTTAAATGTTATACTAAAATATAACGGTTAAGTTTACATCACTACTACTTAGTGATGTAAACTTTACATCAATGTATTGCACACGACCCCGTTTATGATTTAGTCATTTTATTTATGAAAAGGGTCAAAGCTGTTCAGTTTATTGTCACAGTATAAGTTAAAAAATAAATTTGAAAACTTGATAATCACAAATTTGAATAAAAGTATAGTACATGAAAATTTAAAATATTTTTTATAATTTTTTTCATGTAAAATTGTATGAGATAAATAGTTATTTTTAATTTACCGAAAGTTTCACTTTTAGGAATTAGCCCCTTTCATAAATAATCGATTCAAATATTATGTACTATTTATTACTTACGACTTCAATATTATGATTATTTTACTTACTCTTATCTATACGCAAAGTCCTAATTTTAAAACCAGCGGTCGTTGTACATGATTGCTTTGGCGATAACAGATACACAAACGTTTAAACCGATCATCGAACGGACGACAGACCTAATTAATTACACGTCGTCAACCAGTGTGTGTATTCAACGCCACGCCGTTCACATTTTAAAATTGTTCAAAAAAGATGGCGTGTTCAAAAAAAATGAAATTTTATGGATCAGATCGAAATTTTCAAGAATGGTGGACACCTAAGTAAGGTATGATATTAATAAACAACAAGGCCTTATGTGTATTATGTTCACAAAGTGTCGTACTTCATCTGTCAAACGCCATTTTGAAACTATTTATAAGTTTTTACAAAATTTACCGATTAACAAAAAAGTCATATTGCACGTGAATTATATAATAAAAATGTACAAAGTAACACATTAGTTAAAATTGTTAAAAATTCGAATAATTTAACGTCTGCAAGTTTCGATGTGGCAAAATCTATTGTTATTCATGGGAAACCTTTTAGTGGTAGTGACTTTATTAAAGCCACTTGGTTAGATTGTGCCGAAAACCTTTTTAACGATTTTGACAATAAAGATAAAATTGTGCAACGTATTAAAGATTTGTTAATCAGCAGAAATACTATTAAATAAAGAATACTAACCATAAATTCTAATATTGAAAATCAGTTAGTAAACAATCTAAATAAAAGTACATTTTATTCTATTTGCATTGATGAAAGTACAGATATAACATCATCCGCACGCCTTTCAATATTTTTTAGATTCTGTAATGTGGACGAAGTTCATGAAGAACTTATAAAATTATCATCTATCCCAGCTAAAACTATTGATGAAAAAATATGGGAAATTGTGTACTCCAGCTCAACATTAATGTATAAAAATCTAAGAACTTAAATTCTTGTTACAACTTCTTTCCTAAAACCTAAACTTATTAACACTAATGAATATAAAAATTTAATTTTCAATAAAAATAATAATTCAAAATCTTATATATCTTATAATAAGGCTTATTGTTAAGAGTCAGCGTGTGGTCGACTCTCCGCCGTGCAGGACTGGAGCGTGTAATATCTTATTATTACTTAATTAAATTCATACATCTCATCAACGATTACCAATAACATACCGATGCCGTTGAGGCGTGTAATAATTTAATTTTGTTTACGTAATCCTTGCCAAAGCACTAAATATGTTTTCACAAAAGCTACTAAACTAGCTGATGCTAATACTGTAATCAAATTCTTAATAAATTTCTTATCAAAATATGGTGTACCACGTTACTTAATTAGCGATAGAGGAACTCACTTTCGAAATGCAGCTTTACAACAAGTTTGTAAAAATTTTGGTATTCAACAAATATTTTCTTCTAGTTATGCTCCACAGACACAAGGTTTTACAGAAAGAATCAATGGTGTAATTTGTCAAGCCATTAGAAATTATGTAAAAAACGATACTCAACACAGATGGTCCTATTATTTACAATATATCACATTTAGCTATAATAATACACTTCAAATATCTACCAAACATTCACCCTTTTATATTTTACATGGATTTAATGCTAATTTAACAATCAACTGCAAACATGGATAAATTCTCAAGCTTTTCAAATATATGACAATCCATGAAAGTTTCAACACATTCATAATACAAAATTCGTTTATATAGAAAATTTCTTAAGTTTATCAGTAATATCAATGTATCCAGATCTAGTAGTAAAGCAATGTAATCTAGAGAGAAAACTATTAATGCAAAAATTAACCTTAGCCTCTTATAGCTTTCCGAATTCGCTTTTCTAATGGGTGAAGGCCCTAGATATACAGCATTAAAAACAGGCGAGATAGTATACCTATTAAAATGCAAACCTGTAGAGGTACAATTAGCAAAAACTACACATTGTTTCAATGAATTACCAATTACATATAATCATGTAACAATGTATTTTTCACCCAAAACACATATTTTACAAGAATATGGGACCGAAATTAGTTGCAATGAACCTTCAGCATTTCTCATAGAAAGTGTCTGGTTTAGCTTATCACCCGAATTTAGGCAAATTAACTTTTCTCAGATTTTAAAACCTGAAACTGCTTTTACCTGGACATATAAAAGTCCTGAACACTTAATGAATGCAGGATTATACTCCAGAGATATGATGAATTCTTTTCAAAAACATTTACTATTCCTTCAAGAAGTGTCGGCAGCACAGAATAATTTAGCCAGACAATCCATGGGTTATACTGTATATAACCATGGTTTAAAAATATTATCTTTAATTGATCAGGAAACCATAAGTAATTTAGTTAAAAGAGAAATGGAAAAACTCTGGGGTTGGTTTATTGGCTTCGGTAACTTTGCCAGTGGTTGTTTAGGAATATTTTTTATTTGGAAATTAATAATGATATTAATTAATACATCAATAAACATGACTATTCTATATCTATCTATAATCGTTATTGTAACAAACCATATACGGTAAAAACTTTTTGGTGGTGGGCAAGAAAAATATGTAGTTTAAAAGAGCTTTGTCCGAAATGTACCATCAGGGAGCGTAATAGAAAGTTATTTCATAGTAACTACCACCTTACAAAATATTGGTACGCTTGGACTATTGATGTCAAAAATTATTTTAAGAGCATACCCATAGGATTTATCGTTGAGGATATAGCTTATTATGCCAAATACGACATAGAGTTAGACATGTGAAGCTATTATAAAAACACATTTTTACCGAACACTCCATCAGATGAAGGCCATCGTAAATGGGAGAGTAGATTGAGAGGCCAAAGTATTACCAATGTACCAAATATACCATATAAATACCCCAATCCAAAAAAATCATATTGAAAACACTTAATTTTCATAATTTTAACCAAAAAAGTAAATATAAATCAATCGGATTTAAAATCTTTGAACAAATATGATTTAAACACAGATAACAGGAATAAATTAAACAATAATGATCAATATTCGATGTACAACGGTTGGTATTATGATATGACTGCAGACTATAAAGAGGTATTTTCGAAATATAATTTACTTATGAAGGAATCAGCTATTCTGCCCTCTGGGGTCTGATCAGCCGTTTGACAATCCGTCAAAGAGACACTTCTATTTTTTCTCCTCTGGCGTTCAGACTTAAGTGCTCAGCTTTGCTCCCTTTTTACTTTGCAGCTTTTTATCTACTTTATATTGTGACTTGGTGTCTTCATTCTTATATAGTTCTACAGTTTAACTTAAGATAAATTCTTTGAATAATTATCTAAATCAATTACAATATATGCTTATATAAAAAACTATTTTTCTTCTTATTTAATATCAAATAAGTCTAAATCACTTCTCCTTCTCTCTACACCATGGAACTTGATTTGCAACCAAGATATATCAGCTAAGAGTAGTTTCAACACATTAACTACACTAATCAAGTAATAACTAGAAACTAAGTACTTTAATTTATGCAGTGGCGTATTTTGAATGATTTCTCGGGTGGTGTCCAACTTTTAATGAACCTCACAAACGAAAATTGTAGAAATGTTTACTGACTTAAAAATAACTTACTATTTCTCTAATTACTATTTTAGGAATTGAGAAATAATTTGAAATTTGAAATTTTGGTACTGTTGTATCTTAAAAGAAACAACCCTAGTGTCTTAACTTAAAGTAATAAATGTTTAATAATAACTCAAATGTATTTATTATAGATATAATTAAACATACAAAATAAATATACACTAAAAACACAATAAAACAATACACAAAATGAAAACTTAATGGCATAAACGTACCGCGCGAAAAGAGATTACCTAAAGTTTCAAATTTTTGAGTTAATATATATATATAATACACATGATGATATGATTACAAATATAGTTAGCTAAATGGTTTATATGATATCAATGTCGCAGTCACGGATTGTTTATTATCAATTATGACTATCATAGATATACTCTCTGTATTCAGTTAGTGTATTTATAAACTCACAACAATGTGCCTTACTACCATTGATAATAATAATGCTGTGTACCTGCTAATTTCTTTGAAGTTGTTTTAAACAAGGTAACTCATAACTAAATACTTTATTTATAATAAGTAAACAAATAATAAAATCTCCATTCAGTATTGATGTTCATAAATTGCTTGCTTTTGATGATGTTTCAGTGTCATTCCACTTCGAAATTATAAATAACGATTCAATTAGGTACACAAAAAGCTCAAGAAAATCATTGACAGCATAAAAACGTTCAACTCATTTAGCCGCACATAATTGTTTTAATGATTTTCTAGTTATACATTTTTGACTTTCTTCGATTTGACTTATCAACACATTTTTTCGCTTTGGGTATATGAAAAAATCTCTAACTTTAGATGTTGTTCCTAATCAATTTCATGTTTCTTGTATAGAAGATGAATAATAATTAGCAAGGTTTAAAACATGAACAGCACAATGAACAAACGTCGCAAGCGGATGATTTTGGTGAATAAGAGATTGACCTCCGTTAAATTGACCAGACATAGAAGCACATCCATCGTAACACTGTCCTCTAAGGTATTTTGTTTCTACACCAAATGAATGTAAACTTTGAATAATAATATATAAACCTTTTCCAGTAGTATCTGTTGTAGGCACAAACTGAAGAATTCTTCCTTGATAATCATATTATCAACATCTAAATATCGAACACACAAAGATACTTGTTCGCTTCCACCAATGTCGACCGTTTCATCAGCAAGTATTTTGAAACATCTTTGGGCATTTATGTTTGTTACGATTTTATTTAAAATAATTTTATTGCAGGTTTCAATTATTTCATTTTGAAGTGTTTCACTTGTATATTTTATTATTTCTTCAGCTTCCAAAAATGATTTTAAACGGTCATCTCCTTGGGCTCTGTTTCTTAATATTTCTCTAAAATTTCCTTGATTTTCTTGGATAACTTGTCATTATTTTGATATATATTGAAGTTACAAAGATAGCCGTTATTGTCAAAAAAATAAATAATAATAACATTAAAAATGCAAATAATAATTAAACCTATAAGGTAGTTAAACCCTTAAGTTATTTTCGATTTGTTAAAGTCGTTAAAATTAATTCAAATCTCCTGTTATTTTCTTTTATCAGAATTATTATGTCATTAATTCAATTATTAATTAAATTGTTAAACTATATTATATATTCAACTTAATAAATTTTTATGTTGATTATAATCGCATGGCATGATGTTTTTTGTTAATAACTAAATGGAAATAGCAATTTCACATGGGCAAAATTTTTAATAGTTGCAAGAGAATAAATCCAGACGTTGATATTTTATTTCATACAAATTAAATTTTATATGCATAAATATTCTGTTAACCGATATCAAATTTATTCCACTTGAACTTTCATAAAAAATCTCTATCATTTGTAAACTAATGTAATAAATAAACAAACAAATACAAAAGGTTTTTCTTCAAAATATCTTTAAAATATATATATATATATATATTTTTTTTTTTTGTTAATTCTCTGTATTATTCTTAAAATATTGTATTCTTTGACCAATAATACAATTAAAATAAATAAGTATTGTTTATACTAAATTTATTTATAATTGGCTTATACATTTTTTTAATGAATTTTTACAATTAAGTTTCCTTGACAATTAGATGTAAATGTTGATTTTATCGACATTTCAGTTCACTTCGTTTTTTCCCGTGAAAAATAAACTATCGTCTTGTGTAATTATTAAGATTTATTTAATTAGTTATTGATATGGCAAGTGAAAAAAATATTTTTGGTCAAACAAATGAATCAAACTTACATAAGGTCATACGCAGAGTTGAAGAAATATGGAATCGTCGTTTCATGCATTCCAATTGTGTTTTAAATAATACAAATAAAGGACAAATATCAAAAAAGTCAACTAAAGATGGAAGAATTATCTGTAAACACTATTAAGATTAATAATTAAACTAACTATTTCGAATAGAGAAAAAGTTTTTTAATATAAAATATAAGAAAAATTAATAATAAGTTCTCTTATTCATATATAACAATAATTCAGTCGCTTTACTTTAATTTAACTATTTTAATATTAAAAACCTTTTTCGAAATTGATTATTTAATTAATAATTATTAAAATTATATTCAATTTGCAGCAATTATTAATAAAAATATTTATCCTATAAAAAATTCCATTATTCCAAAAAAACGCACGTATCGAAAAACGAATAAAAATGATAAAATTATTCCAGAAAAATTGGTAACTATAATTATATTAATATATTTATTCGATTTAGCTGTTATTAGGGTTTGTCTGATTCAAAAATATAAAATAAACTATCAACCCCATTAATATAAATACGGTAGCATAATGTTTAATATTATTCTGCTATTTTTTCTATTAGATTTTTATGGGAAATTCAATTTTTATCGAAGATAATAATATAATATTAAGTATAGTTTATTTGTTTATTTAAATATCTCTTTGGTTGCCTAGAATATGATGCAGCAAAGAGAATTCGGAACACTTTTTCAGAATGAAAAATATAAAAATGAAATTTTAAATTCAACAGAAAAAAAAAATATAGCAATTTCAAAAGACAATCCGCTATTAATATCAGCTGATTTGTTAGAAAAGGTATATTTTATTATGCTTTATTTCAATAAAAAGATTTTAGGGTATACCCTACACCATTTTTTGGACTTAAAGCAGATTTCTTAAATAAATTTATCATATAATTAAATATATTTTTATGATCTGTTAAGAGTTTTCATAAGAAAAATTTGGAACGCAAATCCGAAATAAAAAAACAACTTTTTGAGATATCTTCTAATACTACTACTCGACCAAATTTAAAAAGAAATTCATCAGAAGAAGATGAAAAAGTCATAAAAAGTATACAACTTTTAAAATATAATTCATTTTTAAAAAATAATATAATAAACGTTTTGATTTTTGAAACAAATATGTAATATTTTAAAACATAAATTATTTTAGAGCCAAAAGTTAGTTCGAATCCTTTGACTTTAATTACGCCGAATGACGTAAATTTAGTTGCTCTGTCCACTATTGAAGTAATAAAATTATCAGAGAAAGAAAAAGGTAATTAGTTGTTTAATCTATTTATTTTATGTAAAATAAAATAAAAAAAGATTGTTTATTAAACATAATTAATAATTATAATACGTGTTAAATTAATATAACATCTGCAGAGGCTTGTTATTAAGGGGGTCCATGGACGTTTTAAACAATAGTAATTATACGTGTTTAATTTCCTATTCCAAAACCTTAAATAAACCTAACTAATTGTAAACTGTTCAACAAAGTTTTTTATTAATTTTATAAAAAATGTTTAAATATGGTTACATTTGCAGAAGTAATACAAGATCAGAACACAAAATCTCTTGATCAGTATAATGCACCTTCGTTTAAATCGCCCACATCATGGTATACTTCAGACACAATTAATGAGTACATTAAAATGATAGTAACACGGTCAGAAGGTGAAGTTTATGCAGTTGTCACTGATTTTATTGTAGCGTATCTTCGAGGAGGTTATCCAGCTGTAAGAAGATGGATAAAAAAAGATATTCACACAATAAAATTACTTTTTGTGCCCATGAATGTATATGAGAGTCATTGGATATTGACAGTGGTTAATATACCTGAAAAGACTGTGACATCATATGATAGTCTTAAGTCGTATAAGGGTCCTTATCCAATGGTATTAAAAAATTTCTTAATTGAATGGGAGATGGACAAAAAAGGAAAAGCTTCTACATGGACATTACAAATAGGCGAGACATCTCGCCAAACCAATGGACATGATTGTGGGCCATTTACTGTTGAGCTGGCAGAAAAAATGTCTCGAGGAGATACAACACCAATAAATGCAAATTTTATGCCTTTTATAAGATTAAGACACAAAAATGAAATTATTGCTGGCGAGCTATTCAATTAATATTTTTATGAATGAAATTTTATTTTTGTATTTTATATCAATTTTCTTAATATTCACTATAAATTGAAATTTTTATTTGTATACCACCAAACATTTTTTTACTTTTTCTATGTTTAATTGTTGTTTTGTTATTTTATTTTAATCTCATTTTTCTTTGTAACATTTCATTTAAGAAATTCAAATTTAATATAAATTTATCTTAACTGAAATAATTTAATGTTCTTGTTATGTGAATATACAAATATTATAATATACAGTTATGGATACAATTAAGTTAAAAAGTCAGCCAATTATAAATTTTTAAATTAACAAGTGTATCTACTATCTTAACAACTTAATTTTAATCTTACTAAATGACGATTCATAAAGGATTTCATAACTTTTGTTTATTTTTTAAATACTATTTTAATTATAAAAAATTATTTTCTGTATTTTTTATGAATGCGGTATATTGAATAGGGGTAACTAAACTTACTTGTTTATAATTCTCTAAACTGATNGGGGTAACTAAACTTATTTGTATATAATTCTCTAAACTGATAAACTATAAAATAAATTTAAAAATGAACTACAAGTTCAGAATATTTCCGTTGTTGTTATATTTTTGCTACGGGTATTTTTGTTATCTAAATGATCCAATGAAATCCAAATAATTTCTAGAAATCTCTAATAAAATGTAGATAAATACGTGTCGTCGAATCCTATCAAATTATCTTCANGAATCTCTGATAAAATGTAGATAAATACGTGTCGTCGAATCCTATCAAATTATCTTCAATTTTGTTATTTATTTAAAATACTATTTATTTTTAGTAAATAAATATAATATATTATAAAAAAAAGTTAATACCAATATATTAGGCATTTTTTTTAAGTTGGGGGGTGTCCAGACATGAAGGACACCCCCCCAAAATACGCCACTGAATTTATGATGTCTTTACGGATGATACCATTATCATTCTTCTTTATTAATACCATCCCCATCAACTGTATTTTTAGTTATTACAAGCGTGAAGTGCTACTTATTTATTTAGTTTTGTGTCTATTTATTGTGTATTAGTCATCTACCGAATAAATCGTAACCATTAAGGGAAATTATTGTTACTTCATATTTTAATATATACTTATCTCCTACATTATATAATAAAACATCTAAACAATTAAGTGATTTAGTAGTTATTGATAGCATGTTATTTTAAGTTAAACCTGATAGTAATTAGTCATCTGATAAAATAGTTGAAATTTGTAATAAACCTAGGTCATATATTATACAAAACAACAATGATCAAATGTATAGAAGAAATAAGAAACATATTATGAAGTCTGCCAATAAACGCATAGATTATTTATTAAATAACAGAGTTAATGTTAATAAAGAAAATAATATTATTAATAATGATCTCAATACTCCTACAGTGAATAGCCTGAGATAATAGGTATGATAGAAAAATTGTAAAAACTAGGAGATACTTGTAATATTTGTAATATCATTTAATTACTTATTTTAAATTGTTATTAGTTCTTATTATTGTATTTATTATATTTGATGTATTTGTATACTTGATTGTTTGTTTCTTCTCAAAGCTACTACAATTTAATACAGTCCTTTTTTATATATTACGGATCTCGCTCACGTGTTGCACATCGCACTTAAAGATTGCACCAGCCAACTGGTGAAGACTACAGTTTCCGATTCCAACACTGCGAATAGTATTACTTGTGCAAGAACGAAGGCTGAGGCCATTGTTACGGGCGTGATATCTCCGTGGGTAATTGAACAGGTAAAAGTCTTATTACAAAATGTCAACTACTTGAGCGTTTCCACAGATGCAAGTAACTACGGTGCGGAAGAAATATTCCCTATTATGATAAAATTTTTTGACTAGCAAAAAGGCATTAAAACAAAACTGTTGGATAATCTGAGCACATCCAATGAAACTACTGACAATATAACATAGATAATTAAAACAAGCTTGCAAAAGCACGACTTGTTGACAAAATGTGTATCATTTACAGCAGAAAACGCTTATGTTAATTTTGGCAGAGTTAATCAGCAACCGGGTCAAAATATTTGGACTAATTTAAAAAGCCGCTGTAACCGCAGATGGGCGCTCTCCAATCGTTTTCATCGAGCTTGGCGTCAAAGTCAATACGAAATATTATCGGGAAAGTATTCTGGAGGTTGCTCTGAAGCCGTGGGCAGACAAACATTTCGGTTGCAGACCATGGACGTTTTAACAGGACTCGGCCCCGTTTCACAAAGCACGAGTGAACCAAGAATGGCTGAAACACAACGTTCCAAACTTCATAACGTCCACACAATGGCTCTAAAATTCACTAGACACGAATCCGATGGATTATTCTCTTTGGGCCATTTTAGAGAGCAAGGTCAGAACTAAAAGATTCACTAGTCTCGAGGCACTAAAAAAAGCCCTTGTTAGCGAGTGGGCCAAAATACCTGCAAATCACATTCGGGCATCTTTCGATTCGTTCCTGGACCGTCTCAAGGCCATAGTCAAGGCAAAAGGTGGTCATATCGAGCAAAAGTAAATTGATTCTTGATTTTGTATTATTTTCACACATTTTTTACTTTGAATTAAATAAAAGTAATTTTCCAAATTGAATTTATGGCCTTTTGATTTGGTTACACTTCGAGTGCCGGACCCTGTATATTTTCTTATCTTGCATACTGATTAATAAAATGTATATCATCAAGGTTGTATATATCCTAAATAGTATATTATATTAAATTATCAACATTATAGCGATTTATAAAAAATTTTTAAAGTATCAAAACGAAAAAGAAGCGAACCAAATAATTTGAAAAATTTCCATTTGGAAACGGAGCTAATTATGAAGAACAAAAAGAATCAGTTGAAGCCTATTGGAGGAAAACAATTTATTTCCCAATTATTGATACTATTATTAAAAATTTAGAGTGCAGGTTTTCAAATGAAAATCTTAAGATGGCTAAAGCCATTGATAATTTTATCAATATGGATTGTGAAAATAATCAACATTTTATTCTACATTATAAGGTGCATATTAAATAAGTGATACAGTACTAAATGTAATAAAATCATTACATTTGAGAAAGTTAAAAAATATTATATGATTTTAGGACATAATAAATTCAAACACCGAATGCTTAAAATCAAAAATGCTGGTAGCAAAGAAACAGTAAAGATGAAATAAAAGAAATTCTGGATAAAGACAAATTTCCGATTGTATACAAGTTAATGCAGGTTGCTTTAACTATACCGTTTAGTTCTGCAACATGTCAACAAAGTTTTCCCTCCATGAGGAGGTTGAAAAACTGGTTACGAAGCAGCTTGTTGCAGCAACGTTTTACAAATTTAAGTATTTTGAATATTGAAAGGGATATTGCTAATTGCATTGCTTCCAAAGAAATTTTAACCACATTTGCAAATGTTGACCGAAAATTATTTTTAACACTTTAAAATTACTCTCTTGGTACAAAATAAAAAAAAAATGTAATATAATCAAATACTATAATAAATAAATTTAATGTGTTATATTAGTTTTTCCAAAAATGATATTGCGAGTATAATAATAGTATTATAATTTAAATATTGAGATTATGTAAAATTGAATCTGTGGGGGGTGTGAGGATGGCTCCACCAGCGATTTTGTAAGTGATTCATAATTGTAGCACCTCCAAGATTTAAACTCTAGTTGCGCCACTGACTGTGATGCATAATATTCACTATTTTAATATATCAAGTTGATTTAAAACTATTCACTATTCTAAAGTTTGAACCAACCTAGTTATAATAATTTATTCTACAATATGCATATAAATAAATTATTCAATAAATATAAAGATCAAGCTCTCAGTAAAGTCAGTAATAATAATAATTTTCCTCGTCTAAAACAGTTCGATATAATAAAGGAGATGATCAATAAACAATCAGATGAACTCGAAACTAGATTTCCTAGTCGTTATTTTAAAATCAGAAATTCAGATGAATTGAAATTATTAAGAAATACATTTTCAGAATCTCATATAAACATAATTGAAAAGGAATACAGAAATGTATTTGGGAAAATCAATATCCTTTCTTTCTCATTCCTAGACTATACTGTTACTGATGACTGGCATGTTGTTGTCCATGACAAACAGAATTGTAGACGTAGTATAACTCTATACCTTCAAAATGAGAAAAAGGACATAATATACCAATCAGTCGACATAACAATCACACTTAATGCTACTCACTGGTATCAAACACTAGAAAAAGATTATATTTTCTTCAGATGTCGTGGTTGTGGAAATCAATTATTTATTTGGCATACTGAATGAATATTATGCAAATTAAATTCGAAAATGATTTATAAATCATAGCTAACGTTTTTGAAATAATAAAACTAAATAAACTTTTCCTATTCTATACAAAATTCACTTTACTACTATTATGAATAAATACTATTAACATATTTAGTACTTAGTACACACAATTGGTTAAACAACTACATGTATTGAATAATATTAATGTAATCTATATGCAAATATTAAAAGCCAAACTATTTGTACATAGGAATATAAACAGACATAAATATCTCATCCCCTATAATTTTTTGAGTAGCATTACAGCCCCCCAGTGGCGGTTCTAGCGTATGGGCAGGGTGGGCAACTGCCCATACCAAAATTTCTGGTGCCCATTATTTTAAAAATGTTATTTTTATACAAAAATAAGATGTTTCATCATTTGATA
>NW_026099576.1:11865146-11873289 GCF_025091365.1 Daktulosphaira vitifoliae | reverse complement strand
GTCTGCCCAACTAGTCATTTCTTCTAAACACGAATGGACAGCAGGAAGAAGTTGATCAAACACTTCTACTGAGTCATGCCTCTGTTTTAGTTTTTCTTTATGAGTATTTTCTTGATTCAGTTCTTTGACATGTTTTGAAAATGCAGCTTGTCTTTTTGGAGTATTTAAAAATACGAAAACTTTTTCGATTGTACCCATAGTATTTCGAATGGATTGTACACCGCAAGCATAAGTTATAGCTAAATTTAAACTGTGCGCACTGCAATGAACATATATAGCAGTTTTATATTCTTTTTTTATGCATGATTGTACACCATTGAATCTCCCACTCATCGATGCAGCTCCATCATAACCCTGTCCTCTGATGTACTGCATTTCAATTTTCATGTCAGTAAGTTCTTTAATAATTATACTTGCAAGTGCGCTTCCACTTAAGTCCATAACAGGTACAAATTTTAAAAATTGTTCTTTTATTATTTTACTTTTAGAATCAAAATAACGAACACATAACGAAAATTGTTCAATGCCAGCCACGTCTGCCGTTTCGTCAGCTATTACCGAAAAACATTTACTATTATTGATTTCATCAATGATTTTAAATAAAATAATATCATGACAAGAACTGATAATTTCGTTTTGAATCTTCCAACTTGTATACTGCGCGTTTTTTGCACAATTTGTTCTTGCCAATTCGTAAGATTCATCACCAGACAACTTTGTCGCATTCATATGAAATCGCATTAAAGCTCTAAAGTTACCGTCATTTTCTATTGGGTTTTCCGTCGTTAGCATTCCAAAATCCCGATGTCCGCGTAAGGCAATTCCCTGTCTTCCGCAAAAAACCACAGATTCGATTACTGGAATAATTATTTTTCTATTCAATTCTTTCTGCATTTTAGAAGCTTTATTTAATTGTAAATCTATTGAATCTTGTTTTCCAGCTTCAATAGCAACAATGTTCTGATACTCTTCAACTGCTTTGAGGTGATAATTACACTTTTCGTGAATATTAAATTTTTCTATTGCTTTATACCAAATTTTAAAAGGCTTAAGACTAAAATTACCCAAAACCTGAGAACCTCCTTCCGTTTTATTAAATATAACACAATACTTGCAATACGCGCCGTCTTCTTTATGTGAATACGCCAACCAAATCCATTTCTCCAACCAACTAAATTGAAACTTCAATTTTTTTTTGTTTTTAAATTCTGTTGTTGGGAAAATAAATGTTTTTTCTGGGGTCCATGTGTTTTGAAAAAAATCTATTTTTTCTTTATTTGATAACTTTTTACCAACACATAATTCAATATCAAATAAACTAACCTGCAGATTATCGTGCTGACAATGTACATTTTCTATTTGTTGGCTTAAATCATCTTCCGGACAAAATTTCGCATTATTTGTATTTAATTCCTGCCGCGGTACTTTTTTGGCAAAAAAGTCAGTTATACTTTTATTAACACGTTTACTCATTTTACGAAACAGTATATTATATTGTAAGATTAGAAATACAAAACCTAATCACGTTTATATAATATCTTATATCGCACATGCACACAAATACGTAGATAACTCAAAGAACCGACACTGAGAATAAATATCGGACAACTGATGTTATTAATTTATCAATATTATTAGACTTAATATAAACTAATAATAACTTAGATGGCCACGTGGTCGGTTTTCGTATTACAAATTTACATCAATATCTAATTGCCTATCATAAAAGATAAGAACCTGAATAATGTAAATTATTTCTAAATATAATAAAAATAAAAATAGTTTACATCAAGATTCAAATAATATTCTTATTTTAACCAAGATAAATATTTCTGAATTTATACATAAATTATTATGGACTTTCATAATAATATTTTAAACCATTTGTTCTGATAAATCGTCTGCATTATGAAGACTGCAATATTATGATTTTTATGTTATAAATTTAATATAAATAGATCACTTTTCAATAGTTATTAAATAAAAAATACGGTCCAAGGGGGGTGTCCAGACACCCANCGCACACATGTATGACACGCCACTGAATATGGTGCATCTTTCGTGTTCATTTATTGCTCTCAGTAGTGGATAATGAATGCGAATTTATAATAAGTTTATTCCACGTGTTAGATTTGGCTAGTAAGTTGGATTCTACACATATGAATAACTCGAAATATTTAATCTTAGCTATTTTGTGACTGATATGCATGTTCCATTTTAGTGTAATTAAGTGACCCTGGTTTGTAATTTTTAGTGTGGGTGTCGATAGAATTCTCTTACATAGGGTCATATTTCTGTAATCTATCCTTGTTTTTGTTATTGGCGGAGGATAACTTAACCTGATTTTTCTATCGGTATAATTTGGAATCCATTGTTTTTTTAGTGATATTTATTTCCACAACAAAAAAAATAAAATTTTATTAATGATTGAACAAATTAAATCAAATCAAAAGATTCACCAAAACAAAATTCACTTTAAAATTTCTAAGTGTCATTTATTTGTTTTAAAAAAATATTCTAAGTCCAAATTAAGTAAAAAAATCGACTAAGTCCCGGAGAGTAAAATCTTGAGTAGAGTGTCATAGATTTAGTGTATTTTAAAATTACTGAAAGAACTGGTTTAGACGGGGAAAATGGCTTTTTATAGTCCGATGGGAGTAGCCAAGCGATCCCTACCGTGATCTTGGAAGCCGAGACTTTCTACTCTAATTGGTTTATTATAATGAATTTATAAAAAATGGATTATAAAATTTAATAATGATATTGATATTTTTCTCAAATATAGTAATATTAATAATATTATTTGTTAGTATAGATTTATTAACTGAAAATGTATTAATTGTTTCCGGCAGTTCGTAGAACAAAGACATTAACAACGTGACTAGCTACCCATTAAGAAAAGCTCACAATGAATATTTAGTATTATATGAATAATTAAAGTTAGGTTGGGTTAGTTATAAAAATAAAATAATTTTAAAATGTTTGAGGTTTAAGATGTTAATTGACATTTATTTCCATGATAAAAATATATATTCGCTATATCCAACGGATTTCGCTAAGTATGCCAGGAGGCAATCTGTCATGACCACATGAAATGATGAGTAATGTGGCTCTCCATGTGATAAATGTTTCTTCCCGCATACTAAGTTGTGGGTATCAGATATGCCTAACAAATTCCCTACTTTCTGAACGTATGGAATTTTCACAACAGCTAAAATTTTGGAAGTAACTCCCTTTGGTGTCAAAGTTTCAAGGGATATAAAGAATGTATTATCTAATATATCATTATTACATTTTTCTATTATGTTATGACTATCATTCTCTGAGTTTGATATAAGAAAATTTTCGATGTGTTTGTCATACTTTTTTGCCATTATATTCATTCAAGGTGTTTACTCCCTTAAAACCTAGGTTAATTAAAATGGCCTCATCTGTATTTCTCGAGAAGAATATTATTGTAGGTTCTCCATAATGTTTAAATATTTGTCTACTTATATATATTCTATTAAGGGTATTTTGATCAGTAGTGACAGAATTTTTTAAATGTTTGATAACCATTTCAATCTGATCTTTAGGTTTCTTTTTTAGATTAAATTTTATTTGATTTTTTAAGTTGTAAAATTCATTTTCTGAATTATAATTTGTCACCCCATTTTTTATTCTAATTGCTCTGCCCTCTAACTTATTTATTTTGGAATCTATGAATGTTCTTTTAACCGCTCCAATTGTTACTACTATATTGTTCTTGCCTTGAGTAATAAATTCAAAGTCCATTATGAAAAATGAGTTCATTTTAATGGATAAATTGAATTTTAATATTAAAGAGAGGAGTGAATTCTGAGTTGACTGTGTTGTAGAGAGTAGTTCAAAGTGTAGGCCGCAGGGGTAGTTTTTACAAACTGACTTGTGAAGATTTTTGTGAATCCTCAATGACTAATTTTTATACTTATTCCTACCTACTTAATATTTGTAGGTGGGACTTAAACTATTAATGTGCAAACATCCAATACAAGATTATTTTTTGTTTATATTATTATATTGGGTTGACTCTTCTATTTGCTATTTGTCTTCAATTATATCTAAATTAATTTTCTCATTAATTGTTTCTCTTATTAATTATTAATGGTTTATTACGCAATAGATTGTTGGAAGTTCGATAGCATAGGTTAAATTGTACTTATCTTACGTCCTATGTAATACAATAATATTTCAAGTAATCCAGTGTTGATTTCCTCATTAAACGCACTAATTTCTGTTCCATATTTTTGTAATATATGTGATTTTGGAGCCATAAAAAATGATTGATTTTGATGTATGACAGGTAACTCATGAAAACAAGTATCTGTTTTTGCCATTTTGACTGGAATTGGTTTGCATTTCATGAGGTATATGATTTCTCCATTAATAATAGAGGTACATGACTCTTAGTAATCTTAGAATTATTATTTGTTGTAATTAATATGGGGTTGCCTTCTAGAGAATGTATTGGGTAATTTATAAGTGTTTCGTTGAAAACACCTTTAGTTATAGCTAACACTTTATTATAGTTAATAGATAGAGTTAAATATTCTAAGTCCAAATTAAGTAAAAAAATCGACTAAGTCCCGGAGAGTAAAATCTTGAGTAGAGTGTCGTAGATTTGGTGTATTTTAAAATTACTGAAAGAACTGGTTTATTTTTCCATTATACTATAACTTCCAAATCGTGTGTGGGTCTCCACATGATATATGCGTTTTTTTACATATTAAGTTGTACTCTTTTTTAAGATTTAGAACGACCATATAACATAAGGCAATCGATCATTTGCACTTTATCAATAGTATCATTGATGTTTACACTGTGTTGACGTCTACACGTTAAAGAATGTGAATCTATTACTTTCAGATGATTACCTTGTTTTTCATGAGTGCCTGGTAGCATTACTTCTAATAATTTTATACATTCCCTATCATAACGAAGTCGACATAGTTTCAAAGTAAAAAACGTGGAATTTAGTATCCTACTCCCTATAATATGCAAACTGTCCACACGTAAGACCAATTTTTCTACAACATACAAATGCGATGGATAACCATATTCTATTATTGTAGGAATATTCCTGATTTTTGATATTCAAATTGTGTTGACGTTTACATACTATGGAATGCGACTCTACTAATTTCAAATAATTGCCTTGTATTTCGTGAGTGCCTGGTATTATGGCTTCTATTAATTTTATACACTCCCCATCATGACGGAAACGACATAGTTTCAAGGAAAAAAATTTGGAATTCAGTATTCTACCTCCCATAATATGTAACCTATCAACACGTAAGCCCAATTTCTCAACAATATTTAATCGTGATTGAAAACCATATACTATTATTGTGGGAATATTCCTGCCATCAGATAAAAGGGTTCCAATATGTTGGGTGTTAAGACTATTTTCCTGATATACTATGTTTTTACTCGGGTTTCTTTTATTCGTGTGCGAACGACTAGAGATTTCCTTTATATTTGAGGCAAAAAGTTGTTCAATAGGACTTTTAGTAATCTTAGAATTATTATTTGTTGTAATTAATATGGGGTTGCCTTCTAGAGAATGTATTGAGGAATTTATAAGTGTTTCTTTGAAAGCACCTTTAGTTATAGCTAACACTTTATTATTGTTAATACATAGAGTTTCAAATTCAATTATAAAAACTTTGTTAACCATTATTAATATGATGAGTTTGCAAATGAAATTATAAGACTTACAATATCCTTTTGAAAAAAAATTATTTCAAAATAAATTTCTGCAAATAATTTTTTGTTATGATGTATGATTCTTCATGAAAAAAAAAAGAAAATGAGAAAGTGTGAAAAAATAATTTGTTCCAACATATTATATCCTACAAATCGTGCTAAATATGCCAGAAGACAATCTGTCATGACTACATCAAATGATGGGTCATGTGGTTCTCCACTTGATATATGCGTTTTTTTTATATATTAAGTTGTGAGTTTCAGATAAATTTAATAAATTCCCTATTTTATGAATGTATAGAATCTGCACAACGGCTAATATCTCTGAGGAAATTCTTTTTGGAGTTATTGTTTCAAGAGATATAAAGAATGAGTCTTTTAATGTATTTTTATTATATATTTCTATTATATTATGGCTGTTAAAGTCTAATTTTGATATTATATAATTTTCAATATGATTGTTAAATTTCTTTGCTAGAATATGAAGAGTATTTATTCCCTTAAATCCCATATTTATTAAAATTGTTTTATCTGTGTTGCCTGAGAAAAATATTATAGTAGGATTTTCATAATTTTTGAATATTTGTTTTCCTATGANAGGATTTTCATAATTTTTGAATATTTGTTTTCCTATGAAATGTTTATTAAGGGTATTTTGATTTGTGAAAAAAGAATTTTCTAAATGTTTAATTGCCATATCAATCTGTATTTTAGGTTTCTTTTTTAAATTAAATTTAATTTGAATTTTTAAATTCTCAAATTCATTATTCAGAATATAATTTAATCAGAAGGTCTAATTTTGACATATATTTTTTAATATGTTTGTCATATTTTTTTGCTAGTATATTAATAATATTTATCCCCTTAAAGCCCATATTGATTTAAATTGATTTATCTGTGTTGCCTGAGAAAAATATTATAGTAGGATTCTCATAATATTTGAATATATGTCTCCCTATATACTGTTTATTAAAAATATTTTGATTTATAAAGAAAGAATTTTTCAAATGTTTAATCGCCATATCAATGTGTTCTTTGGGTTTTTTTTTTAGATTAAATTTAATTTGATTTTTTAAAGTATCAAATTCATTTTTCACAATATAATTTGTTTTCCCATTTCTTAGTCTAATAGCCCTGTCCTTGAATGTGTTTATATCAGAGACTATAAATGTTCTTTTTAATGCTCCAGTTGTTACTACTAAATTGTTTATTCCTTGAGTTATAAACTCAAAGTCTATTATAAAAAATGAGTTCATAATTGTTAATAAATTAGAATTTTAATATTAAGAATGAGAGAGAAAATAATAATAAATTATATTTATTTATACAAAATTGATGATAGTTTAAAAAAATAAACTAAAGGTATAAATATTTATAAAAGAAATGTACTTACAATTTCAATTGCAACAATCAGAATCAATTCTTGTGTTGCTTCGAGTTGTTCTAAGTGTTAGTTGCTAAAGTAGTTTTTACAAACTGACTTTTGAAAATTTTTGTTACAACCAAAATAACTAATTCTTATGATTATTAACTGTTTTGTAGGTGGGATTTAATTTTAATGTCAAAATTAGCCAATGCTGATTTGTTTTGCTTTAATAATTCTAAGGGTAGGGTGATTTTACTGTATCCTGTAGTTATCTATTGGTTATTGGGGGGCTGCAGGCGCGGTTCTAGGACTAAATTTTGGTATGGGCAACAGTAGATTTAAAATTATAGGTTTTAACTGCAAATAATATTCCTCATTTTTCCCCCCTTCCCCACAACATTTTTTTAATAAAATTATAGTATTATTATTATTATAGTGTATAGCTTAAAATATTCATATTAATTATAATAGATAAGTAATAAAGGTTTTAAATATTAAAAAATAGAGTAATCCATAGTTTTGAACTAATTATGTATAATTATGTCTATTTAAATAAATTTAAATTTAACTGTTAAAAACGTTCAGACTGTTCAAACTAATTTTAAAAATAATAGTAAGCTAAATTTGAAATTGTATTCTTCTGTTTTTCATGCTTGCAAACACTTCAAGGACAGCAGTTGGATCTTTTAATAATTTGTCTGAGTTTTCAAAATCAATTGATAAAAGTGTAAGACTACTTAATCGTGAACTCTTCATAGTTGATCTTAAATATGTCTTAATACGGCGCATGGTGCTAAAACTGCGTTCTGCATTAGCTGAAGACACAGGAATGACCATGACCAATTCAATTATTTTTTTTACATGGTTAAAAGTCTCACCATAGTTGCTTATTTGTTGATGTAGGTCAGATAATGTTAAATTATCCAAAAATAAAGATTTTCCAATCAGACACTGGTTCTTCAATACTTCTATAAAATCATTAGTTGTATATGGTTGATACATATTACCTAATTTAACTAACAAATCTGAATTTAGAAATTCATTTGATTTGGG
>NW_026099576.1:11861714-11864025 GCF_025091365.1 Daktulosphaira vitifoliae | reverse complement strand
TTTGCACCCCCCCTGTATAAAGGGAAAATGTCCGATTTAAAAAAAAAGGACGTCGAATGAAAGAGGTTTATATAAAGTATTTATTGTTGAAAAATAGAATTGATTCATGCATTTTTTAAAAAGTTATAGCATCATAATGTTAAAAAATGTAAAATTTAATATCAAGAATTTTTTCAAAAAAACAGCATATTTTTGCATACGGTAGTCATTTTCACCATGAAGACAAGTCCAGAGGTCAAATTTTTTTTTTTAAAATTAAAGTATATTACATTAGCTTTAATTTAAGGTATATATAAAAGTGTCAGTCTTTCCGGAACATTTTCAAAAGTTAAGTTGAAAAAGTTCTACTTTCTATACGCATTTTAAAAGGTTTGCACCCCCCCTGTATAAAGGGAAATGGTCCGATTTTAAAAAAAAGTATGTCGAATGAAAGAAGTATATATAAAGTATTTATCATTAAAGAATAAAGTTGATTCATGCATTTTTTAAAAAGTTATAGCAACATAATGTTAAAAAATGTAAAATATAATATCAAGAATTTTTTCACAAAAATAGCATATTTTTGCATACGGTAGTCATTTTCACCATGAAGACAAGTCCAGAGGTCAAATTTTTTTTTTTCAAATTAAAGTATATTACATTAGCTTTAATTTAAGGTATATATAAAATTGTCAGTCTTTCCGGAACATTTTCAAAAGTTAAGTTGAAAAAGTTAATTTTTTGTAAAAAAGTTACCATTTTGAAACCCCATCCTTTGGGCTGTTAAAGGGTCAAATGTTCACAAAAATATATAAAATGATAGGTAATTATCTAAGGTATCTATAAAAAAAAAAATTATATTGATTCGGTCATTTTTAAAAAAGTTATGGCAATTTTAAGTAAAAAAAATTGAAAAAATATCGAAAATTAGCGATTTTTAAATTTGTAATTTTTTGGGGGATTTCCCCCGTTTACGGGGAACGAGGGAATTTTTTTCAATTTTTGAGGGTAATGTCTTCGACTAGATACGATTTGTGATCTTTTGACATATTGTTCATCAAAATCGGTCCAGCGAGAGCTGAGATTGAGCGTTCACAGACACAAAAAAAAAAATAAAAAAAAAAAAAAAAAAAAACACATCATAGTAAAATTAATACCTTCTCAGCTTCGTATTGAAGCTAATACAATAGTCATATTATATCTATATAATATGTTATAATTTGTTATCACAATATACCGTCTATTATGAATATAGCTACCGTTTCGAACGTCTGATGTCGTTCGCTCCCGCCAATTATGAACTAAGATAGTACTATCAACGCTAAAACAGCTGCAAACTCTAGCAGCGACATTATCACATAGATAATAATATATTGGCACGATTAAAGATATAATACCTATTTTACCTTTAATTGCGTATATTAGTAAGTTCGTCATCAATGTAATGATAATAATATAATTGTAAATTATCATTATAATTTATCAAATGATGAAACATCTTATTTTTGTATAAAAATAACATTTTTAAAATAATAGGCACCAGAAATTTTGGTATGGGCAGTTGCCCACCCTGCCCATACGCTAGAACCGCCACTGATAGCTACTCAACTTTTATATGTTTGTTTATGATGGTTTATTAAGACATCTGTACTTCATTTTTTTCCAGTAAATTTGTCAGAATTCCAGATTATTATTAATTTTGTAATACGTGAGTACCTATTTTCACATAATTATTAATGTACTTTCTAAGTCTCGCAGTCAAGTTANGCTAGTAGTAAAGAAGTTGCTCATAGAGTATGGATAAACTTTTATGAACTAGAATAGGAAAAGTTATCCCCTCATGAAGAAGTACCCGACGACTGGTATCACTAGACACTTATTGGGATTATGCACTTTATTTTTATTTATGCACATTATAGAGTTTTAAATTGGAAATTCAGAGAACCGGAAGGTCAATAGAACGCAATTACCTTTAGTTGAGGCATTAGTTTTAACTTTCCATAAATCACAGGTGCAACAACATGAAAATGTTCGTTTTAATATATGCAACATTAAAATATACTTAAATATTCTAAAAAATATTTGCTATGTAATATTCTTTATATAGGATGCAGTAGAACAACATCATCCAAGGTATTATTATAGACTATTTTCCATTTAATCTACCTAAACCATTTGCAAAAGTCAATGCTGACATAGCTAGACTATGCTTTGAAATTAAATCTAAATTTTCATTTTTGACATGAGACATTTGAGTACATATGTTAATAATTATAGCATGTACTCCGTAGCGATATATACGTGTTCTATTGTTCTCTGTTATTTTCTTTTT
>NW_026099576.1:11860603-11861614 GCF_025091365.1 Daktulosphaira vitifoliae | reverse complement strand
GGAATCAAATAAAATAATACAAAACTCTATTGATTTTGCTTTCTGGATTAAAAAAGCTTCATATAATTCATTATCTGAAGAATTAAATAAAAGAAAATTAATTACTGAAGGTTCTATTACTGATCTTAAAGATCGTCTTCATCGTTTTCTCTTAGGTGAATCCATTGAATCCGATTTTTTGATTAATCAACCATTACCTTCTAAAAAAATGACAGAAAGAATACCATTTTGTCAACCCGAAAAATTTTCTGGTGCTATACACCAAAGTATAAACACTTTTTTAACAAAGTATAATAGAGCTAGTAATATTAATGATTGGACTGAAAATCAAAAGAAATCATTTCTAGCCATATATCTAACTGACACAGCTTTAACATTTTACGAAAATTTTGAGAAAGAAAATCCTTCTGCTAAATGGCTTGAACTAGAAAACGCGTTACGCCTAGAATTTGAACCCACAGCTCAAACTCACATGCTCAGAATTATGTTAGGAAAACGTAAACAGCTTCCTGATGAATCCGTTGCATCTTTTATTAATGATATAGAAAATTTATGTAGACGTATAGACCCCAACATGTCACAATCTGAACTAGTTCATAATATAATGAAAGGCTTATATCCTAAAATTGCTAGATATGTAGGCATTTTAGATAATAATAATTTAAAAGATTTAAAAAAGAATATAAGAAAATATGAATCTATTGAATTTATGTTAGAGGGTGACACCATAAAATCTAATGATGAAATTACACAAAAAATTACTACAGAAAATGTTTATAACATGGGAGAGCAAAATAAAATGCAACAACAGTTAGATAATGTTACAGAGCAAATTTCAAAACTTCATTTACTTTTAAATAAAAATAATAATTTTAATAGACAAAGACCTAATAATTATAATCTACCCAGAAATAACAATTTACGCAATAATTTTAATAACTTTCGATCAGGGTATAATAATTCTCATGGCTATTACAATAATATTCAATCAAATTATAACAAAACCCGACA
>NW_026099576.1:11859156-11859610 GCF_025091365.1 Daktulosphaira vitifoliae | reverse complement strand
AAAACAAAAAATTTTTTTAATAAATAAAAAAAATAAAAAAAAAAAAAAAACCATTTTTTATAATTTAAAAAAATAAACAAAAAAAAAAAAAAAAAAAAAAAAAAAAAAAAAACACATCTTAGTAAAACCAATACCTTCTCAGCTTCGCATCGAAGCTAATAGAATAATAACATTATTTTTGGTTAACATTTTTTTTAATGATTCACAATCCTTTTATTTATATCTTTTTGAAACCCTATTTAACTTAAGAAATGAAGCGTTAGAAGAAAACATTCCTTTCACAGAATTTTCTTCATCACACTTAATACATGAAAATTTTTATTAGGATGCAATCAAAGTAGTGATTTTCGAAATATTTTATGATCAACCAATAGAAGTATTTATATGCTATCCTATATTTTATATCCCCAAATATATTAATAACATAATTACCAATGTATAATTAACAAAAAAA